>NW_008360324.1:2227932-2293198 GCF_000622305.1 Nannospalax galili | reverse complement strand
ATATACCACTTTAAAATATACATTTTAGGGGGCTGCTGGAGAGATGGCTCAGCTGTTAAGAACACTTCTTACAGAAGACTTGGGTTTCAATCCCAGCACCCACACGGCAGCTAACAACTGTCCTTAACTTCAGTTCCAGATCTGACAGCCTCTGTGGAAATTACACCTCCTCTGCAGGCATTGCACACCTGTGCACTCACCTACATGCAGGCAATACACACATACACATAAAAATTTTTTCAAAATATATAAATTTTGTAAGTTTCCATGTCAGAGCACATTTCAGTGATAGAGTGCTTGCCTGGCACCTAGGAGGCCCTGGACTCCAGTACCACCAGGTGAAAACTTCCAAGCACTTTACTGGTCTTGTCTGCATAATTGTATCTGCTGACTATTGCATGTACGAGGAGTATGGAGTAGCCAGGACTTGCAGTCTTCTTAAGGTCAGAGCCTACAAAGGGACAGTTGCAGCAGCACCGTCCACAGGCTGTCACGTGACCTGGGAGCACCTGGCACTAGTAGAACTGTCTTTGGGACGATGCAGTCATCAGTTTTTCAAGCAGCCAGATCCTGGGTACCTGCCACACACTCATCCACTTGCACTTACACCCACATTGAACTAGAGCACTAAAATACAAGGAAACTTTTATTTTCAATTCTCAAGAAATTTGCTGTGGCTTTTTATGCTTTTGGTTTTTTGTTTGGTTTTTTTTTTCAACTTTATTCCATTTTAGCCGATCAGTGGCTGGAGCCGCTGGGTTCCTGGTATTAAAAAGATGCCAACAGAGGTAGCTGTGTCTCGCCCAGGGGCCCGGCCCACTCTGAATACCCCCCAAAAGGAGAAAACACAAAGTAAAACAACAAAATAAAACCGAAAAGAGGAAGAAATTCAGATCATTTTCTTCAAGCCTGGCAGGAACCCACAACAGTTTGTATGTAACAGACGTTACAGTGGGGAGAAGCCAGGGTCCAGAAGGCAGCCAGCCTGCCAGCTCCCTGCAGATGGCGCCGGCGCTTCTGCTGCATGTCTCTCCAGCAGGAAGGGCACCACTGCCCCTCACTCCCTCCCCGCCCCAGTGCGCGGGTCTGTTCCTTTACAACATGGAAGATGGGCAGAAGGAAGGCGAGGGTCTCTCAGGTCCCCCAGGGGAAGTTGGGACAAGAGAAAGTGAGGAAGGTCACTGCTCCGTGGTGGAGGTGGTATCATCATTCTGGATGTTCACTGCTGCTGGGCTACCTACAGGGAAAGACAACCAGGAGTCAGAATGGCAGGGCCCAGGTAGCTCCCAATGCCCAGGAACAACTCATCCACAGCCCAGCTGCCCAGGAATGAAGCTGGAGACAGAGTACAAGTTCCAGAGTGGTTTTGTGGGAAGACTAGCATCAAGTGAAAAATGGTCCTACCTGCTGTGGGGGAGGTTCGGGTGCCCTGTTTGCCAGGCGGCTGAGAATGTTCCGCTCTGACATCTGTAACCTCACAGCAACTGGGGGAATTCGGGCAATGGTAGCTGGGAGTCGAGTCACATCAGCTTTCATATCACTCAGCAGTTCTTCCAGCTGTTTTAGAACTGCAGAGGGAAAAAAAGGTTGTGAGCTGTGGTAGTCAAGACCACAATTTTACTATAGAGGGCCAGCTGCCCTACTTCTCAGTGGTCAAGATGTCTTACTTTTTTAAAAAAATTATTTGTGTGTATTGGGGGGGGGGTGCCCACAAAGGCCAGAAGAGGGTGTCAGATCCCTTGGAATTAAAAGTTTCAAATAGTTATGAGTCACCCAATGTGGGTGCTGGGCATTGAACTTGGGTCCTCTTGAAGAACAGTAAGTACCCAACCACCAGGCCATTTCCCCAGTCCCGTGTTACCATCTCCTGACACTGTCATTTGACCTGGCCTATAACAATGCTCAAATTCCTATTCCTCCTATTTCAATTACAGTTGTTCCTGAATTTTGTTTCCAGACAGGGTTTTACTATGTTGCCCAGGCTGGCCTGGGACACCTAGCTCAAGTGGTACTCCTGCTTTAGCCTCTCAAGTACCAGGAATACAGGCATATGCCCCCATACCTGCTGATGCTCTGCTTTTAAAGCCAGCAGCCCCATCTCATTATCTTTTGCTCACTCTTGTCTCCAGGTTCTTCAAAGACTGGCCTCCAACTTGATCTCCTGATCCTCCTGCCTCCACCACAGCACCTGGCTCTATTTCTTAGTTTTTATTCCCAGCATCAGGGATCAAACCAAGAGCCCTGTGTGCTCCTTCCTCCATTGGAGAAATCTGTTCCTATTATTTCCATTTTGCATTCTTACCTCTATTTTCTGGATGTCTCCCACCACCTTTAGAACATCCATCTTTTCCTCATTTCACCCTCCACCTCCATGTACTTTTTTACTTTAATTAGAAACAAAATGTTTAAAGAGGTCTAGAATTTGAGGGAATCTTAAATCACCTGAGGTTACCTCTAAAATATCCCAGATGACACTTTATTATTCTGCTGTGCTTTGCATCTCAAGAACCTGAATATATTATATTAAGTCAAAAAAAGACAAAGAACTACTGTCCTTGATTGCCTCTACCTAAAGCAAAAATCTTCAGCACACACCTTAAGCTTCCAAACAGGCTCTGAAAACAGTTTGGAAGCAACGAGTCTCTGAATGTTGGGGAAGGGAAAGGAGAGGGAGGCTGAAAGAGCAGGAGGCAGGGGAGCCACTGGCGACCTTTGTGCAGGACTGCATTGGCTGGCTTATTTCCTGCCATCGACTCCTTGGACAGGTGCTGGTGACTTTCTGCCAAACACTCCACCTCAGCAAAACGGGTGTTAAGGGCCATAGATGGGTGAGAGGGGTCCTCTGACATGTTCAGGTAGGCCGCCCTGCGAAGCTGCTCCTCAATCACCAGGGCTTGTTCTAAGAGCTGCACAGGGAGAAAGAGACAGGAGTTGGACTGGGAACCACTCTTATCACTTCTGACAGGTCTGTCCACTTACCTCTTCCTACAGTTAACAAGAACCTATAGACGACTCCATGGTCCTCAGCACCATTCCCACATCCAAGCAGTTCTACTAGAGTACGTTATCTTTTCTTCCCCTTTGGAGGTCCATGTTTTTACAAAACTGGGGAGGGGGTAAGAAAGAGTCTCCCTGTAGCCCCAGCTGGCCTGGAATTCACTATGTAAACTAGTAAATTCCGGCCTCAATCTCACAGAAAGTGACCTGTCTCTGCCTCCTGAGTGCTGGCAGGATGAAAGGCAACACTATCATACCTGGCTAATTTTTGACTCTTGAAATTCTCAGGAAAAAATAAAAACTCATTTTAAAAAATAGTGTAGAATGTATAAAGAATTAAAATCATGGGCTGGCAAGATGGCTGAGTGGGTGAAGGCCAGTAAAGGTAAAGGCCAAGCCTGCCAACCTGAGTCTGATCCCAGGGATTCAAATAGTGAAAGGAGTGAACCAATTCCTAGAGAATGCCATGTGAGGACACAGTAGAACAAGCAAAAGAACACACACAGTAAACAAAAATGTAAAGGAATTAAAATCAGGGGGTGGAGAGACGGGTCAGTAGTTAAGACACTGTCCCTCCAGAGAACCCAGGTTCAATTCCCAGCACCTACATGGCAGCTAACAACTGTCCATAACTCCAGTTCCAGGGGATCTGATGCCCTCTTCTGGCCTCTGCAGGTTTTTCATGTCAGGTGGTATCCTTATACACATGCAATACACACAGGCAATATACTCATACACATAAAATAACATTAGAAAAAAAAAAAAAAGAGCCAGGTGCGGTGGCACATGCCTCTAATCCCAGCACTTGGCAGGCCATGGCAGGTGGATCTCTGTAAGTTCGAAGCCAGCCTAGTCTACATAGTGAGTTCCAGGCCAGCTGGGGCTACAGGGGAGACCCTACCTCAAAAAAGAACTAAAATCGTAAGTAATCCCACCAGCCAGAGATCGTGTTAATATTTTGATGATTTTTTTCTTCCACGATTTTCAAGTTTTTACATAATCAAGTAATATTATGTGCATGACCATATGACCTAAGATACATACTCAGCATCTTCCTTTGCTCCTCAAGATCATAAGGGTAGAGGTTTCAGTTTGGGATTTTGGTCATTCTTTTGAGACAGGGCCTCATGTAGCCCAGGCTGGCCTCAAATTCACTATGTAGCAGAGGATGACTTTGAACTCCTGATCCTCCTAACTCTACCTCCCTGGGATTATAGGCATGTGCAACTATGGTTTGGAGAGGGGTAGGGGGCTCAGAGGTAAAACAGATAGGATATTGCTTTGTTGCCCAGCTGGCCTCTAAATTCCAATCCTGTGGCTAGAGATGGTTCAGTGGTTAAAAGGACTTGCTGCATAATCACAAGGGCTGCAGTTCAGACCCTAGCACCCATGTAACAAGCTGGGCATCCTACACATCTGTAATCCCAATCGTAAGGCAAAGGAGAGAGGAGGATCAACAGAGCTTGCTGGCTTCCAGCCTAGCCCAGAAAATACAAGCCCTAAGTTCAGAGAGAGACCATGCCTCAAAAGGATGGGCAAGAGAGTAATAGAGAACACCTGACACCCTCTTCTGGACTCCTTCACACCCAAACATACCAATGTGCACACACTCACAAAGACACACAAAAATACATCAATAAGAAATTGTAATCTTTCTTAGCCTCTCAAGTATCTGAGACTACAGGCATAAACCACTGCACTTACTAAAAATGGATTAGTTTTTAAAAAATTCTTTATGGGCCGGGCGTGGTAGCCTTTAATCCCAGCACTTGTGAGGCAGAGGCAGGTGGATCTTTGTGAGTTCGAGGCCAGCTTGGTCTACATAGTGAGTTCCAGGACAGCTGGAGCTACAAGGAGACCCTGACTCAAAAAGAAAAAGAAAAAAAAAATTCTTTATGGACTAGAAGATAAATAGCTCAGCAGTTAAGATCAATGGCTGCTCTTTTGGAGGATCCAGGTTCAGTTCCCAGCACTCACATGGTGGCTAATAATTCCTCCTTAACTCCAGTTCCAGGGGATCCAACACCCTCTTCCAGCCTCCATAGGCATTGCACAAAAGCGCTGTTCCAGGTCAGTTGTGGCTACAGGGAGACGCTGCTTCAAAGACCAAAATTTTAAAAAAGGAAAAAAAAAAGCATTTTGTGTGCATGCGCTCATGAGTGCAGCAGTGCCCGAGGAGGCGAGAGACATCAGATTTCCTGGAGCTGGAGTTACAAGCAGTTGTTTACTGCTTGATTTGGATGTTGTGAACCAAATTCAGGTCCTCTACAAGAGCAGTACACACTCTTAACCACTGAGCCATCTCTCTAGCCTCCCAAAATAGTTTTATAACAGTAGCATGATAATTCATCCTATGGACATAAGGACTGTATTAATTAGGTTCTTCGGTGTATGTAGCAGGGGATGACCTTCAACTCTTGATCAAATTCTTGCCTCCACATCCTGAGTTCTGAGATTAGACATGGACCACGATGCTGTTTTATGTGGTGCTAAGAATCAAACCCAGGGCTTCCTACATGCTAGGCCAGCACTCTTCAAAGTAAGCCACAACCTTAGCTAGGTTCTTTGACTTTTAAAACTATTTTTGTTGGGCTGGAGAGATGACTCGGCATCTCGGCACTGGATGTTTTTCCAGAGGACCAGGGCTTGGTTCACATGGCAGCTAACCAGCATTTGCAGTACCACCCATCCATTTGCAGATCCCATGCCACCTTCTGGTCTCCCTGGGCATCGGGCATGCTCATGCACCAGGCACACATGTACATGTACATGCAGGCAAACACTCATACACGTAAAAAGTTTAAAAACTTTTTACCTGGGCTACATAGATCTTGTCTCAAAAAATACTTGTACTCATGCATGTGCACATGGACACACACACTTCATTTTGCTATTACTTTTGTTAAGACTGGGGAACAGGTCAGTGATAGAGCATACATTCTACATGCACAAAGATCTTAGTTTCATCCCAGCACCTAAAAAAACACATTTTTATAAGATTTATAAGGCCAGGCATGGTGGTACACACCTTTAATCTTAGCACTCGGAAGGCAGAGGCAGGCAGATCTCTTTGAGTTTAAGGCTAGCCTGGTCTACATAGCAAGTTCCAGGCCAGCTGAGGCTGCAGGAAGACCCTATCTCAAAAATACCAAAAAAAGAAAAAAACAAGATTTGTTATTTAATGTACAAGCATGTGTGTCTGAGTATGTATGTACCACATGTGTGCAGGTGCACATGGAAGTCAGAGGGTGTCAGATCCCTCGGAACTGGATTATAGGTGGTTGTTAGCCATGGGTCCTCTGCAAGAGCCAAAAAGTGCTCAACTACTGAGTCCTCTCTCCAGCCCCAAACACATATTTTTGTTTACATTTATTATACTGCTATATCCCAACCAGGTCCCTCATCAAGAATCAGTCTGATGCACTTACTGTGCCTTCTGCTGTATATCCTCGTTTCATATCCATGTAACTAATTTGCGTATATATATGTATAGTTTTGTTTTGCTTTGTTTTTTAAGGTTTTTTTAGACAGGGTCTCCTTGTAGCCCCAGCTGTCCTGGAACTCACTATGTAGACCAGGCTGGCGTCGAACTCACAAAGATCCACTGCCTCTGCCTCACAAGTGCTGGGATTAAAGGCGTGCACCACCACACCTGGCGTAACTAATTTGTATAATAATTTCTTTTGGTGGGGAGTGAGGAGTTTCAAACAGGGTCTTTTTGAAATGTTTTTATTAAATTTTTACATTACTTTTTAAATTTGTGTGTGTGAGAGAGAGAAACAGAGACAGGTAGAGATCAAAGGACAACTTGCAGGTGTCCCCAGGTCACCAGGTTTGGCAGCAAGTGCACCTGCTAAGCCATCTCACCATGTCCCAAACAGTCTCTTATAGTTCAGGGTGTCACAGAATTATGTAAGCTGAAGGTAACCTTGAAATCCCAATCTTCCTGTCTCTACCTCTGGAAGTGGTAAGCTTACAGGTATATGCCACTATGACCAGCCAGAATGCTTTCTATACATACAAAATGCTTTTTTTCTTACCTTTCCCACTGCCTATCTTTTTTATGCTATCATATAAACATATATTTTGTTGTTTCTGCTGCTTACCATATACCAAGTGAACATTAACCTATCCATTCTTCTAATGTTGAACATCACTAAAACTCACTGCAATGACTATTCATGCACATGTTGCTGGTTGGAGACGTTAACATTTTTGGAATTATACTCTAAGAGGCAAGATGTTAGTTCTTAAGTATCCACTGTTTTGGGGTTCTTTCCCCTAGTATTGGGGATCAAACTCAGGGCCAGACAAATGCTGTACCACTAAGTTACATACACACTCAGCTTTATCAACTGAGTTTTTTTGTTGATTAGGTGGGTTTTTATTATTTTTATTTTTGTGTCTAAAAAGTTTATTATGAAGTGTGTGACAAGGCAGATGTTTTTTGTTTTAAATTTTGTTTAGTTTTTATTTTATGTGTATGCGTGTATTGCCTGCATGTAGGTTAATGCACCCATGTCGTGCAATGCCCGCGGAGGTCAGTAGAGGCTGTCAGATCTCCTAGGACTGGAGTTATAGACAGTTGTTAGCTGCCATGTGGGTGCTGGGATTCAAACCCAGGTCTTCTGTAAGAACAACCAGTGTTCTTAACCACTGAGCCATCTCTACAGCCCCGGGTTTTTTATTTATTTACTTTTTTTTTTTTTTTTTTGTCTTTTTGAGACAGGGTCTCCCTGTAGCCCCAGCTGGCCTGGATTTGCTATGGAGACCAAGTTGGCCTCGAACGCACAAGAGATCCACCTGCCCCTGCCTCCCGAGTCCTGGGATTAAAAGCGTGCACCACCACACCCAGCCAAAGGAGATGGTGCACCTTGAGGGTATATGCCTTAGATGGCTCTATGTCAGTTGTAGAAGAGTAGATGTAAACTCAGGTTTCTCTTCTCTAGCAGGCTTTTTTGTCTAATTGCAGATTCTGTGCACTTAAAACAAGAATACCACCTGGCCCGTACAGGAATCGACCCCATAACCATGACAGTATTAGCACCATGCTCTAACCAACTGAGCTAACCAGCCAGACAGGGGTTTTTTTATTTTTATGTTTTTTTTGTCTTTTTGAGACATAATCTCCCTGTAGCCCCAGCTGTCCTGGATTCACCATGGCAACCAGGCTGGCCTCGAACTCACAGAGATCTGCCTGCCTCTGCCTCGTAAGTGCTGGGATTAAAGGTGTGTGCCACCACACCCGGCCGGGGTTTTTTATTTTTAAGACAGGGTCTCACTATGTAGCCCAGGTTGGCCTGAAACTCAAAACCTTCTTTCTTCAGCACCCGAAGTGCTGAAATTATAGGCATAAGCCACCACCACACTATTTCCACTGGTTCTTACCTAAATCCATTGGGGGACAAGTAAATGAATATTATGAGAATGGGCCTTTGTTTTCATAACAGGGCTAGTATAGCCCAGGCTAATCTTTAACTCCTGATCCCTCTGCCTTTCAATACTGAGATTATAGGCATGTGTTATCACACTTGGCTCAAGATTTTTTTTCTTTTTTAAAGCAGATGTTGCTAAATTGTCCTGGTTGGCCTTATATTTACAATCCTTCCTCTAGATACCAAAGCACTAGGTTGCCAGACAAGTATCACCAACCACAACCAGCTACTGCTATTCATTTAAAGCTTTCTTTCAAGAAATGTCCCCTCTCCTAGTGTCCTAGTGCTACACAGATAAACTGATGCTTCTCAAACTTGTATCACAAGCACTGATGGATCTGATCCCATGTGTATGTACAGTGGTAAGGTAGGTAGCTGAAGGGGTGATGACCTGTGAGAAACACCAAACTACTTGTCTAAAACTGAATTCACCATTCTTTTCTACAAGCTCAAATGACCACCTAACTTTTTCAGTGACTCAGGCTGAAAACAGCCATTTTTAAGAGTCCACTTACTACTATGTACATCAAATCCAGTAACACAAGAGTTGGCCGACTGGGGGCTGGAGAGATGGCTCAGCAGTTAAGAACACTGGCTGTTGTTGCAGAAGACACAGGTTCAAATCCCAGCACACTACAATTCCAGGGGATCTGACAGCCTCTTCTGTTCTCCGCAGGCACTGCACAACACAGGTGCGCTTAACCTACATGCAGGCAATACACTCATACACATAAAATAAAAATAATAAATAAAATATTTTTAAAAAGAGTTGGCAAACTATGGTTTAGAGACCAAATCTGGCTCACATTGTTTTGGAATGGTCCAAGAGGTAAAAATGACTGGGGACTGGGGAGGCTGGTGGTAGAGGTGGGGTGTCAAAATAGGATTAATCCAGCCCACTTTTTAAGAATTACATGAAATTCAAATTTTAGCATCCACAAAGTTTTACTGGAACATACACTTACTAATTTATGTATCACTTATGGAAGCTTTCACACAACAGAACTGAGTACTTGCAAAACAGGCCGTTAAGTCCCACAAAATACAAATTTCTTTAATTTATTAGTTTTATTTTTTGTATGAGTGTGCCTGCATGTATGTAAGTGCACCGATGTTGTACAATGCCTGTGGAGGTCAGAAGAGGGCATCAGATTCCCCTGGAACTGGAGTTATGAACAGTTGTTGGCCACTATGTGGGTGCTGGGAATCAAACCCAGGTCCTTTGAAGAGCAGTGCTGCTCTTAAAACTGCTGAGTCATCTTTCCAACTCCAAAACATAAAATATTTACTATCTGGTCCTTTACCAGTAATTCTGCAAAATCTTTGATGTTTTGTTTCCTTTATCCTTAACCTTTACATTTTCCATAGCCAGTGCCACAGAGCTCTTAATATCACATGACTCTATGATAGTTACAATCTTATAAATGCTTATTTTCATTTCCCCTGGTCCTATCAAAACTATCCAAAAACCTTCAATGAGCTAGGCATGGTGGCAGATAACTTTAGTCCCAGTACTTGGGAGGCAGAGGCAGGCAGATCTCTGTGAATTCAAAGTCAGCCTGGTCTACATAGTAAATTCCAGGCCAGCTAGAGCTACACAGGGAGACCCTTTCTCAAAAAAAGCTGCTTTATTGCAGGAAGGCACAAGCTTATATAGGGGTAGTGGTCCAATCACAGCACAGCAAGTAAGATACCTTATTAGCATAAGAGGTTTAGAATCCTATCTCAGTACAGCAAGTAGGATACCTTATTAGCATAACAGGATTAGTGTCCTATCATAGTACAGCAAGTCGGATACCTTATCACCATAACAGACTTAGCATCCTATTAGCATAACATACTTAACATCCTATCACAGAATAGCGGGTAGGATGCCTAATTAGCATAATGGGTTTCAGATTACAGAGCCTGGATTCCTGGAAACCACATACCCTGACTGTTGCAATACCCAAGTGTTGCAATTTGGAATTCCAAGGATGGTGATTAGGGAGTGGCAAGCTCTAGGCATCAGTCTCATGATCTGTCAATGGGAGCAAATGTTGGGCATTGCCTCAGGCCTGCTGTATGGCTGTCAATAAGACTTTCACCCTAGGCTCAAGCCTGTCTCCCACAAAGATGCTGAATACAAAAAATTCTGTCTAAACTTCACGTACGTCTCTAGGCAATGCGTCTGAGCATCTCGAAAAGGAGCTCGCTGTATTCAGTGTATTGGCACAAATGGTGGAGAGAGTCATCTCTGAATGGAGTGGCTCAGTAACAGCTAAAACACTCAGAAAGTCTGAGACTGCAAGACTTCTATATTCACTTTCTATTGCTAGGCAGCTTTTACCACAGAGAAGCACCTTAATACACGCCCGTTTATTAACTGATCCAGCTGTAGGTCAGAGTGTCCAAGAGGGCTCTGCCGGGTTCTCATTTTTAGGGTTCCTCCCTTTTTTACAAACTCACAAAGACAACCAGAAAATCCACATGGGAGAGATTTGTCTAGAAGATCTGGGGAAGAATCTTTTTCCAAGCTGTGAAGATTAATATCAGTTCTTAAGAAAGGAAAATGCGCGCTGAACACCAGTTTGAATCACTCTCTACTTGATGAATTCAGATGCAATGTGATCAGTAGATTAGTGGCCTCAAGCTCCTGGTAGCTCTGACTCCTCCCCACCCCCACTATGATGGACTCAACTTTCAATCTAGGAACCAAAATAAACCCTTCCTTCCATACGTTGCTTTTGTCAGGAATTTTGTTGAATCAACAAGACAAGTAACTAATATACAAGCCCACTGATGTTGTTTGCAAAATCCAATTTTTATAGCTGTAGGGTGGAGGTCTGTTTATAGCTGGTTGTCACCTGAGAGCTGTTCTATACTTACAAGTTCCTTTATCTGTTACATATGCAGCTTCCCCAACCTTTTCAAACAAGAAAATATACTACCACCCTAAATTCATCTGAAAAAAAAAAAAAAGACTGGGCATGGTAGTACACGCCTTTAATCCCAGCACTAGGGAGGCAGAGGCAAGTGGATCTCTCTGAGGCCAGCTGTGGCTACAGGGAGACCTTGACTCAAAAAAACCAAACACCAAAACCATCAATGGCTGCTTATGGGACTACAGAGTAAAATTCACTCCTGTTCCTCGTACCAAGACCCCACCTACTGACCTCTCTAGCTCCTACCTCTTTCCAATCTACCTCCTACCACTACTCAACACAAAATTTTTTATAGCTTTACTCAGGTTTCCTGCATTCCCAAACATAGTGAACTTTACTTTTCAATCTTTGCCCAACCTAATCCCTTTTCAAGCACCCTCTCTTCCTACCCAATCATCTATCAAAGTCATTCATGAGCTACCACTCCAATTTCCCCGCAGAACTTTCTTGGAGCATTCAGCAGCTCTTTCCTAACAGAGACTGTCAATCACTTGAAACTGAATGCTGAAGACTAAACACCACACTCATCTGTCCTTGTGTCCCTCTGCTACTCACCACTTAGTACGTAACACCTAAAGGTTTACAAGTATACTTGTTCTTTCTCTCCAGTTATTAAGTTTACGAGACCCATGTCTTATTTTTAATGGTATCCTAATTGATGGTCTATATACAAAGCTATCCTCAATAACTAAACACCTGCTGAATACCTGAAAGAGACTGCCTCAGTGGGATACTGAAAACAGGGATTCATTTATGTATCTTCTCTTTGCATCCAGTCTGCCCTTTATCTATACAAAGGCTCTCTGACCCAGAAAAAAGGGACCCCACCCACTCACAGTCCTACCTCTTCAAGGATCTGATTCAATCCCACCTCCCTAACTTTCCTAAATACTCCAACCTACAGAGTTCCTCCAGCAAACCCACTGAATTAGCCTGTCACTCATTAGGTAGTCACCTACAGTTCTTGTATAGCTTCATTAAGTTTCAGGACTATATATCATAATCTCTGCATCTAGTCACTTGAAAACTAAGTCATGGATAGAAAAGGCCAAAGTACTGACCAGGCATGATGGCACATACCTCTAATCCTAGTACTTTGGAGGCAGACAGATCTCAAGTCTAACCTGGCTTACAAAGTGAATTCCGGGCCAGTCACAGCTACATGGTAAGACTCTGTGCCAAAAATAAATTAATGAGGGGCTGGAGAGATGGCTCAGCAGTTATGAGCACTGACTGCTCCTGCAGAGGACCCAGGTTCAATTCCCAGCACCAACATGGCAGCCACGAACCATCCTTAACTCGAGTTCCAGGGGAATCTGAAGCCCTATTCTAACCTCCATGGCATTGCACAACATGGGTGCACTCACATACATGCAGGCAATACACTCATAGACATAAAATAAAAATATTTTTTGTAAAAGTAAATAAATGAATGTATGAATAAATGAATGAATGAAAGAAAAAGGCCAAACAGGCTAAATGAGTCTTTTTTTGCAGAACCTTCTCAACTTTCAAGTCTATCACAACATATTTGTGAGTAGGGCATGGTGGCACACATCTTTAATTCCAGCACTCAGGAGGCAGAGGCAGGTAGATCTCTGTGAGTTCAAGGCCAGCCTGGTCTACATAGTGAGTTCCAGGCCAGCTGGGGCTACAGGGAGACCCTGTCTCAAAAAGACCAGAAACTAATAGTAATAATAACAATAATGTATTGTCCCCATTTTGCTCACCTTGAATCTTCGAGCTAGAAATTTATTCTTGATCTCTAAGAAATTGCCACGATTCATTTCACCCTTGAAAGGTTCATTGAGGATGGCATAGCGTGGGTCATTCTGGATGTCCTGCCACCGAGCATAACCATGACTAGTAGGAAAGTGCTCAGGAAAAACAAAGGAAACCAGAACCTCAAACTAAAGGTCCTTCAGAACCCTGCATCAAGAGCCCCATTCTTAACTCGGTCAAGGATACTTTATAATGCCAGCTAGCAGCCAGTAATCATGCCGCCGATGCCAGATCTCATAAGTCTTCTTGGTGACTGTGGCTGCTCGCTCCTCATTCTGCCAAAGGGAGTGCAACTCTGAAGAAAAATTTAGGGAAGGTTAGAGAGAAGAAAAGAAGGCAAACACTGATGAGATTCAAAGAACTAGTTATTCTTGTCCCCATTCCATCTCAGTATGATCTGTTTCTAGCTCCCTGAAAGAACAGAGGGGCACACAATTATCCCACATTCCCACTGTACCCTCATTTCTGGTAAGAAGCCCAATTTCACCTCAGACCCTTCTAATTCCAGTTCCCTCATTCCCATACCAGTGAAACCACCATCTGCAATGTTGAACATGAAACGCTGTTTGATGTTTTTCTTCTGCTTCTCATCACTAAGGTCCTTGGGAGTCTCTCCATTCTGAAGCATCACCTCCTTTTTCTCCTCTTCCTCTTTCTTCTCTTCTACAGAATATGCCAAAGAAAGATGTCAGCTACAGACAGTCCAACATCACAGCCCTTGCCCAGCACTGCTTCCCAAATCTGTCTACCTCCACTTCCTCCATAGTGGTGTCCCAGACCCAGGAAAAAGTGTCACCAGCCTCTGACAACTAAATTTGGGAACAGTCTTCTATCTTGGAATGGCCATAGGATGGAGAGTGAGTCAGTTTGCTTCTGGTTTTAGAGTTCTTTTAAACCACAATCGACTTCTCTACACACCTACCTTTGTCTTCCACCACGATAGGGGTCAGATCTATTGCTGACTTCTCCTCCACTTTCTCCACCTCAGCAACACCTAGGGAAAATAAGGCACTGAGAACATGTAAAGGAAGAGAACTATCCTCTGCCCCATACTACCATACAACTGCAAGAGCTTTACATCTAAATTGCTATGATCGAATCCCAAAGATGTTGGGGCTGAGACAATTTAGAAGCAAGGGTCCAGGGTGTATCACTTCTTCCTGACAGTCAGTCCAACAACCTGGTGAAGTCTAGAACTACCATCTCCACACAAGGACCTGGAGTACTTGTAAACAGGTACCTTTGGGTTCTGTCTCCAAAGGCTCCTCTGTTCTCTCTTTCACCTCTGCCTTTTCTGCTTTCTCCTCTCCCTCAGGAGGTTCAGCAAGGACCTTTTCCTCCTCTGGGGCAGAGGTTGGGGGCTGTCCACACTTCAAAGACAATGAAGGACAGAAGGTGAAGCAAATGGGACTGCAGCTCCAAGGCAGAGTGGGCCCACCCATTTGTCTTTAGCATAGCATCCAGTCACCCCATCTCTTACCTCCACAGTCGCCTCAGAGACTGTAGACTTCACTTCCTTTTCTCCTTCTGTGCTCTCTTCTTCTTTGAGGCTATTTTCCTCTATCTTTATCCCATCCTCTGCAGACCAACAAGACAATAAATTAAGAAGGTCCTAGAATGGAGAATGGCATGCCTTCCCAGTTTGTTTCATCTTAAATTGTCCTCTCGCGCCTTTAAGAGTCAGCCCTATTCTTAGGACAGCCCTCCTAAACTGAGAGGGAAATTACTGTGTGTCCTGCCAGACCACCCTGTTAGAGCTGAGCACAGGGAAGCTGAGAAGGCACAGGACAAGATAATAAAGAACAGGAAATGATGTGACAGGAAGACTTACCAACAGGTGGGACAGGTGCAGGAGTATTGGGTTGAGTGTCCCCTGGAGTGGAAGGTGTAGGAGTCTTTGGAGAGGGTGACCCTGGTTGAGACATTTTTTTGTTTTCCTCTACTTCAGCCAGTTCAGGCATGCTCCAGCGCCCATTAACATGTTCAAACTCCTGAACCTATAAACAAGGAACAAGAAGCTAAAATCTCAGTTACAGCTCTGGGTTACTTTTGGTTACTGGCCCCCAGTTTCCCTAGAAACCTTTAAAAATGGAGAAAGGCTGGGGTCCCACCTTCTTGCGAATCAAGGACATGACACCAATCCTAGTAAGAACATGCTGACGAGAAAGGCCTTCTCGGGGGACACCATCGGCAAAAGTCTCTGCCCCATCAGCCCCTGGCTCACACAAATGCCGCATGAAGAGAGACACATAAGCCCTGTGGAAAAAGACAGTTCATTTTAGATGCTGTGGCAGACCATAAACATGGCTCCACCTCAAGATAAGACTCTGGAATGCTCATCTCCAGATGCCACATTACAGTCCTTTAATGTCTCTTCAGAGAAGCCAGGAACACAACTCTCTTCACCGACAGCTTCACTTGCCAACTACAGCCAGCAACATCCCTTTCCCTACACAGTATGGACCAGGACTGTGGGCTAGACACATGGCAGAAGCCCTGGCACTAGACTGGTCAGCCCAGTCCTCAACTTACTTAAACTCTTTCTCTGACTTGCCTCGAAGATCTCTCACAAGCCACTGAGTAGTAAAAGCATCCTGAGGTGGCATCCCATATCGCATAATCGCATTAAGAAATGCCTTTCGCTGACGAGCATTAAAACCAAGTACCTAAGGAAAAAAACATTGGTAAGAGGGAGCAGGTCTCAGTCCAAAGCCCCACTATTAGGCATTCTCTCACCCTACCACAGGATCATATGGCACTTACTTCAATATTTCCACCAACTCGGGCCAACAGAGGAGGTAATGGCTTATCTTTATCATTCCGCAGGCCCTTACGACTGGGCCTGCGGGGAGCTGTAAGAAGAAATGATGTATGAGTGGCACTGACAGGACAGTAAACAAAGTATTCTCTAGAGAACTGACAGAATGCACAGCTCTCACCTTCTGATCGTTCATCAAAGTCTTCATCACCTTCCTCTGAGGCCACTGAATAATCGGACTGGTTGTCGGACTGGTCGTCCTGCCAATCTGGAGGGAGAGAGGGCAGATGAGCGGGGCCCACTGCTCTAGTGGAACGGCCCGTGGGTGGGGGGCGGGGCCGGCCACACACACCTCGGTCCTCCTGCGAGCCATCATTGTAGTTGACCTGTTTACGGATTCTTTTTCCTTTGCCCAGATTTCGGGCTAGATCTTCTTGCTGCTGCTCATAATGGTGCCGCAGCAATTTCTCCCAGTAGTCAGGATCCACACTTTCTTCCTGTTTTATGATTTCCCGTTCTACCTCCTCTTCCTCCTGGGACAGAGGGAGGGCCAGGACTCAGGGGTGCTGAAGTCAGCACCACCAGCTACCCCTGGTCCTCACAGTTCCCATTCTGCTAGCTCCGTTACATGGCTGGATTCAGAAAATCTTGCTGTGCCTGCTTGTACCTACAAACTTGAAAGAAATTTAACCAACAAGACATGGCTTCTCATAAGTATGTGTAGATTAGCAATCAGCCTAACTAAAGAAAAATTCGAGATAGAAAATGATTATCATGAGACAAAGTGAAGAGACACCATGTCGTCTATCTCTCTGTTGCTACACACCCACAAGGCCAGAAGGGAGAGAACAAAAAGGAGAGGTTAGCGCCTTAGCAAGCAGAATGGAGGGGTTTCCAACACTGTAAAAGATCTTCAGACAAAGCAGGCCAGAAACTATTCTGGTCTCTCCATTAACCTCATAAAGTTTAGAAATTGTCTGCAAAGAAAACAAACAACAAAAAAGTTACATACATACACATATAAACATATGTAAGTATCTTTCTGTCCCATTGATAATTATCTTACATAAATTACATTTTCCCCCGCCTCAGGCACTTCAAAAATACTGATTAATCCAAATCCTGAGCTGAGAAAACGACTCAGATGGAAGAGTGTTTGCCTAGCATGCACAAGACCCTGGTTCAGCCCCTAGAATTGCATAAACTGTGCACGGTAGCATGTACAGTTATATATATACTATAAAGCACTTGAAAAGTACAGACAAGGAGTTCAAAATCAACTTTAACAACCTAGTAAGTTCGAGGCAACTTGAATACACGAGAGCATGTCTCAAAAAACAAAACAAAACAAAACAATTGTTAATAGCATAACAATACAAATAAAACCAAATGCTGGGCCAGCAAAATGGCTCAGAGAGTAAAGGTTCTTGCTGCCAAGCCTCACGAACAGAGTTCAATCCCTGACACCCACATGGAGAGAACCAACATCCTGCAAACTGTCCTCTGACCTCCACACACTCACATGCAAACCAAAATGTAAACAACAACAAGAAAACCTTTAAAAAAAAAAAAAATCACCTAAATCTCTATCACTATACAACTAAACTGCAGTATAGGTTCAGCACCTCTAACCCAAGAAAATGAAATCTAGTAATATGAAACTGAAATGCTCCAAAAGTCAAAACTGTCTTAAATAAGTCAATGACTTACAGATGTTCAACCAACAAAGTCTATACATGTATTTTAAAAACCAAACTGCCAAATCTGAAATAATTTTGGATGCATTTCAGATAACGTCTACTTAACCTGGACTTCCCAAAAGACATATTACCCCCCCATACACACACACACACATACACACAAACAACTCCAAGTGCGGAGATTTGTACCAGTAATCCAAGCATTTGGTTGGATGACACAAATGGATTATCCTAAATTCAAGGCCATCCTGGACATGTATGAACTGAAAACAACTGTCCTCAGGTAGGGATCTAGGCAGAGGGCAAGAGTGGAAAGAGATATCTATCTTTTGATTTTTGAACCATGTTGCCAAATGTTTTAGATAAATATTTCCCAAAGATACATATGCTAAGTTTGATTACCAACCTGTGGTACAATTGAAAGGTGGTAGAACCTTTATGGAGCAGGGACCTAATAAGAAGGGAGGCCACTGCAACTATGTACTTGAAGGAACTATTAAAGATACCAGTCTCTTCCTTATTTACTTCTTTGCTGCCCTGAGAGAGCAGATTCCTCCAGCACATACTTCTATGACATAATGCCTCACCATAAACCCAAAAACAACATGACCCGTGTATGAGCTGGAACCTCTGAAATGAGCTGAAATAAGCCCTTCCTCTTTTTAAACTGATCACCACATGCCTATAATCTCAGCACTTGAGAAGTGGGGTAGAAGGACTGAGTTGAGGCTAACCTGGACTAGTTAGTTCTAGGACAGCATAGGTTACATAGTGTGGCCTTGTCCCCACCCCAAAAAAACTTGTCAGGCCTGTAATCTTAGCCACTAGGGAGGTACAGGCAGGAGGATCAAAAGATGAAGGCCAGCCTGAGCACAACTTTTTAGAAGCTGGGGGTGTGGGTCAGTTGGTCAAGTTGCCTAGCATGTGCCAATCCTTGTGTTCAATCCCCAGCATCACAAAAAACCAGGAATGGTGGAACATGCATATAATCCCAACATTTGAGAGATGGAGGTAAGAAGGTCAGAAGTTTCAATATCATTCTTGATACATAGTGAGTTCAAGGTCTGCTTGGGCTACAAGAGATCCTGTCTCAAAAAAAATTTTTCTTTAAAAACACAGTAAAATAGGTAATGAATATACATAATGAAAATTTTTAGAAAGGAGTTTGTAAGCAACTAAAAACAAGACAAAGAAAAATTCTCTTAGCAAGGAGTTGCAGAGATGGCTCAGCAGTTAAGAACACATACTGCTGGCCAAGCATGGTGGTATATGCCTGTAGTCCCGGCACTTGGGAGGCAGAGGCAAAGGCAGGTGGATCTCTGTGAGTTCAAGGACAGCCTGGTCTACATAGTGAGTTCCAAGCCAGCTGGGGCTATAGAGAAACCCTGTTTCAAAAGACCAAAAAAAAAGAGCACATATTGTTCTTGTAGGAGACCCAAATTCAGTTACCACACACATCAGTAGGCCCACACCTGCCTGTAACTCTAGCTCCAAAGGAATCTAATGCCTCTAGCCTCTGGGTACCTGCATTCAACTGGTACATACATAGCCATATAATTAAAATATTTTTAAAAATATCCTTTTAGCTGGGCGTGGTGGCACACGCCTTTAATCCCAGCACTTGGAGGTAGAAGCAGGCGGATCTCAGGGAGTTCCAGGCCAGCCTGGTCTACATGGTGAGTTCTTGGCTAGCTGGGGCTTCAGGAAGACTGTCTCAAAAACACATAAACACAAACACACACACACACAAATCCTTTTAGCATGTGTGAATATAACTCAGTATTAGCTACATGCACAAAGTCCTAGGTTGTCTTCCCAGCAACCTCACCTCCTAAAGAAAAAGACCGCCCCCCCCCCCAAAATCAATAGCAGAACTGCATTCCCTTATCAGAGGACAGTACGTGTACTTGTACAGTCATCAGCACAGATCATCCCTGTAGCATGTGCTGTGCTTCTAAGGAACGCGTTCTGCTACTTCAACGAATGGGATCCTGGGGCTGGACAGATAGCTCAGAGATTAAGGGCACTGACTGCTCTTTCAGAGGACCCAGGTTCAATTCCCAGAACCCACATGGAGGCTAACTAGTTCCCAGGGATCCAGCACCTTCTTCTGGCCTCCACACATGCAGGGAATACACTCATACATATAAAATCAAAATAATACAGTATTTTTTTAAAAGGAATGGGATGTCCTATCAAAAAAGCAGTTTTTGGTTGAATACTTCCAGTCTTTATGAAACTTCTCAGTCAATCACACACTGACTGTGATTAGACCATCCCCTTCAAGAACAAGGAGGTACTAGTGATGAAGCTCAATTGATAGAGTGCTTGTCTATACAAAGCCCTGGTTCAAATTCTCAGCACCCCATAAATGGGGCATGGCAGTATACATCTTTTGGTGCAGGCCTGTCATCCCAGCATTCAGGAGGTAGATGCAGGAGAATGAGAAGTTCAAGGTCATCCTTATACACATAATCTTGTTAAACAAAATCTGCTAGGTAGGATAGAGACATGATTCAGTTGGCAGAGTACTTGCCTAGTATGCATGAAGCCTTGGGTTCAATCCCCAACACCACAAACCAGGTCTGGTAGCACATGTCTGTCATCCCAGCACTTCGGAGGTGGAGGCATGAGGCCATCCTCAGCTACACAGTTAAGTTTAAGGTTAGCCAGGGATGCATGAGAAATTATCTCAAGGGAAAAAAAGAATACTCTTCCAGGTGTCTAGGCACATGGCTAGAATACTAGCCCCTTGGTGGTAGAATCAGGAAGATCTCTAGGAATTCAAGATCAGCATAAGCTACACACAGAGTTAGAGGCTAGTCTCTGTTTGAGCTAAAATAATGTCTATAAATCCTAGACTTAGGAGGCTGATGCAGGAAAATCCAAAGTTCAAGACCACACCGGAGAGATAGCTTTGGGGTTAAGAGCACTTGCTGATCTTGCCTCAGAGGACCTGGGATTCAATTCCCAATAGCCACACAACAGCTCACAACCATCAGTAACTCCAGTTCAAGGGGATGACACCCTCTTCTGGCCTCCAAAGGCACCAAGCACACAAATGGAATATTCATACACATAAAATAAGTACTTTTTAAAAAAAAGTTTTAGGTCTTACACTAAGGTCTTTCACCCATTTTTTAATATTTTATTATTTTTGTTTTATGTGTATGAGTATAGTGCCTGCATGTATGTGAGTGCACCTGTGTTGTGCAATGCGGAGGAGGTCAGAAGAGGTCTTCAGATTCCCCTGGAACTGGAGTTAAGGATGGTTCGGAGCAGCCATGTGGGTGCTGGGAATCGAACCAGGGTCCTCTGTAAGAGCAGTCTGTGCTCTTAACCACTGAGCCATCTCTCCAGCCCCCTCCCCCATTTTTTTTTTAAAGTTCAACTTAGGCTAAATAGCAGGACCCTGTTTCAAGACAAAAAACAAAACCAAAAAAAAGAACAGAAGAGAACAGCCATGTTATCAGAAAGCACCTTTCTGAGTTGAAAAGATGGTAAAGACACCAGAAATCTATGCCAATTCAACCCGGAGCCAAGTGGTTTAAAGGGGGTCAGCAAAGGAAACAAATTCCTTTCTTTTTTTTTTTTTTTTTTTTTTGGTCTTTTTGAGACAGGGTCTCCCTGTAGCCCCAGCTGTCCTAGAACTCACTATGTAGACCAGGCTGGCCTGGCCTTGAATTCACAGAGATCCGCCTGCCTCTGGCTCCCAAGTGCTGGTATTAAAGGCGTGCGCCACCACGCCCAGCCCCAATTTTTAAAATTTTATATCCCAGGACTAGAGAGTTAGCTCAGCAATTAAGAGCACTGGTTGCTCTTGCAGAGGACGCAGGTTTGATTCTCAGCACCCACATGGCAGCTAACAACCATCTGTAACTCCAATTCCAGGGGAATCTGATGGCCTCTTCTGACCTCCATCGGCATTGCAAAACACGGGTGCACTCACATACATACAGGAAATACATTCATAATCAATCAATCAATAAATCAATAAATAAATTACTAAAAAAAAAATTATAGCCCTCTATATTACCTGAGAAAAACATTACGAAAACCATACGTTTCTGTTTTAGTTTTTGTTTCTCACTGTAAAAGATCAAGGGGGAAGGGAAGAATTCTAATTTTTTTAGAAAACAGAGCTGATCATTATTTTAAGTATGTGTCTTATCTTCTGCTTTTTCTCCAAAGGGATTTGAGGTAGCTTTCAGATTTATGTAAATTAACAAAATACATAAGAAAAAGAAATACTCTGGTGGAGCTGGTAAAACAGCTGTGTGAAATTTGGCTCAACACTCCATGACAACCAAGGCAGGAGAATGTGATTAGTCATGCTATGTTCCTTCTTCTCTAGCAAAGACATGCTTTCCTCATTTTTCAAATGTCAACTTGATCTCAATTCCAATCTTCAATCACCAAGCACACCATGGCCTTGGACTCATACTCACCCCCATTTCTTCTTCCCGAACCACATACTGGGCCACTTTGAAAGAGCTCAAATATTCATTCATGCCCTGCAATTCTGTGTCTTCAGTCTCATCCTGGTTGCGGTCCAATAGTCGCTCAATGGCCTTATCATCATAATGGATAACACTGCTGTCTTCTCCCTCTTTGTTGTCTCCGCCTATAAGAATCAGGGTCCCAGAATCCTAAAATCAACTTTCAGCAGCCGCAGTAACGAAAGCAGATTCCACAAAACCCTTACTATCAAAGATACTCCCCCAACCTTTAAGAAGTCAAGTTTCACCCCAAACTTAAGCTCCCAATTAGCTGACCTCCATCTGTAGCTTCATCCTTGAATAGCTCCTCAGTACCAAATTTGAGGATGTCATCAAGTTCCTGTTTGGACATAGAGCCAGTCTTGGAGCCTAGCCCAGGCCGCACCACTAGATGCGTGAGCATCATCTTCTTCTTTGCCACCTGCGTGATGCGCTCCTCCACCGATGCTCGGGTTACAAACCGGTAGATCATCACCTTCTTATTTTGGCCAATACGATGGGCTCTGCTAAAGGCCTGTAATTGATCAAGAAAAACCAACAATCTTACTTCTGATTGCCACACTTGCTCTGATTTTCACATAAGTTAAATTCAGTGTTTCTTATCAGTTAAAGCTTGCCTTCTATGAAACCTTTTTAGACTTTTCCCTCCAGACACCATACTCTATCACCTTTACCCCAAACAGGACCATAACCCCAATTCTCAGGCTTACAAGATAAAGGACTTTTTTTGGGGGGGAGATGAGGTCTCCCTGTAGTCCCAGCTGGCCTGGAATTCACCATGTAGACCACGCTGGCCTTGAACTCACAGAGATCCACCTGCCTCTGCCTCCCGAGTGCTGGAATCAAAGGTGTGCACCACCACACCTGGCAGGTATTTTTTTCAAGTCTATTATTTTTTCACAACAAATTCCAAATGATAGAGCCCTCCTCTGGAGTGTGAGGACTGCTTGGATTGCCCAAAGCTGCTACTGTGCTCACCTGGATATCATTATGAGGGTTCCAGTCAGAGTCATATATAATAACTGTGTCAGCAGTGGCCAGATTGATCCCGAGGCCCCCAGCCCGAGTGGAAAGCAAGAAGCAGAACTGTTGAGCACCAGGTGCTAACAAAGAAATCAAAACACCATTAGAGTTGTCTCCTGAACTTCAATCAATAAATGGACAAGGAATATCAGAAATTAGCTCATTAGACAAAAATCAGTGAAAAACTGTTTAAGGAAGGTACTCCAATGGATACCAAAGTCAGAATAAAAGTTTAAGGACAAACATGTTATTAGCAATCTTAAGTACCTCCCTTAAGACATTTATCCAATTTCAATGGAAAAATATTACCTCTACACCAGAGAATTTCAGCAGACACTATCTTAACCAAGTAACCAATGATCATTATAAACTGGGCATACACATAACATCTGTAGTATTCTTGTAATCAATAAAGTGGCAGAGCATGGTGGTATACACCTTTAATTCCGGGCAGATCTCTGTGAGTTTGAGACCATCCTGGTCTATATAGGGTGTTCCAAGGCCCCAAGGCCAACTGGGCAGCTGGGGCTCTCAAAATAAAAAAAAAAAAAAAAAAAAAAAGCAAAAGTAAAACAAAGGTTGGGTTTGATGGCTCACGCCTTTGATCTCAGCACTCAGGAGACAGAGGCAGGTAGAACTCTGCCTGGTCTACATAGGAGTTCCAGGTCCCTAGGGACATAATGAAATCCTGTCTCAAATAAAAGAGGTATCACATGAAATAACAGACCAGAACTCAAAGTACCAATACCATGACAAAAAAAAGAAAAGGAATGTCAGATAAGAAGCACCCTATCAGCCAGCATGGTGGCACATGCTTTTGGTCCCAGCACTCGGGAGACAGAAGTAGGAGGAAGTAGGAGGATCTCTGTGAATTCAAGGCAAGCCTGGTTTTCAAAGTGAGTTCCAGGCCAGCTGGGCTACAGAGAGACCCTGTTTCCAAGACACCCCCTCCCCCAAAAAGGAGAGGCACCCTATCAAAATGTAAATGTAACTAACTAGTAGTATCTTATCTTGGATCTAAGTGTGAGAACTGGGACTGGATCCTCAAACAGAAGAAGGATATTAAGAGAAAAACTGGTGACATTCAGTTAACATCTACAGTACAACTGACAGAATGATACCAATGTTCATTTCCTACTGTTGGCAGTTACACTATGGTTATATAAGTTGTACATTCTTGAGACAGTCTCATATAAACCAAATTGGTCTTAAATCCTACGTTGCCAAGGATGGCCTTGAACTTCTAATTCTCTGGTCTATATCTCCAATACTGAGATTACAAACATGTTTCATTTGCTTGATTTAATGAGGTTCTGGGGGTTTAACTCAGGAACTCATACATATCAGACAAACTAACAATTGAACTACATCCCGACAACTCCTTTTACCTTCTTTTCTTTTTTTTCCACATTTTTATTTTGTGAGTGTATGTGTGTGGGTTATGTGCATATCACCACAGCACACATGTGGAGGTCAGAGGTCAACTTAAGGGAGCCAGACCTCGTTCCACCATGTGGGTTCCAGGGATAGAACTCAGGTCAACAGGCTTGGTGGCAGACACATTTACCTGCTGAATCTTTACTTCATCTTCTTAAAGTCTTTTTCTTTTTTAACAGTTTTTAAAATTCAAAAAAAAAATTTTTTTTTTTTTTTTTGGTCTTTTTGAGACAGGGTCTCCCTGTAGCCCCAGCTGTCCTGGAACTCACTATGTACACCAGGCTGGCCTTGAACTCACAGAGATCCACCTGCCTCTGCCTCCCAAGTGCTGGGATTAAAGGCATGTGCCACCACACCCGGCGGAAAAAAATATATTTATTATTTTATGTGTCTGAGTGTATGGCCTGTGTGTGTGTAAGTGCAATGGCCACAGAGGTCAGAAGATATCAGATCCCCTAGAACTGGAGCTAAAATGGTTGTTAACCAGCATGTGGTTGCTGGGAATTGAACCTGGGTCCTCTGCAAGAGCAGTCAATGCTCTTAACCACTAAGCTCCCTTTCTTTAATATTTTTTATTACATTTATTTATATATTGTATATGTGTCATGTGTGAGATCAGAAGATAATTTGGAGGAGTTGGTTCTCTCTTTCCACCAACATTTTTCCCCCTAGAGACAGGGTCTCTCTCGTGTAGCAGAGATAGCCCCGAGCTCTTGATCTTCCTACTTCCACCTCCCAAGTGCTGGGATTACAAGTGTGTGTGACCAAGCCCAACAAGTTGTTATTAAGATAAGCACACAGAGCATGGTGGCTCATGCCTTTAATCCTAATGCTCAGGAGTCAGAGGCAGGCATCTATGAGTTCAACACCAGCTTAGCCTACAAATCAAGTTCCAATTAAGTCAGGACCGAATAGTGAGACACTGTCTCAAAGAGCAAGAAAGCCAGAGGCAAAGCCTGGTCTATATAGCAAGCTCCAAGTCAGGTGGGGCTACAGGGAGACCCTGACTCAAAAAAACAAGGGAGAAGGGCTGCAGAGATGGCTCAGCAACTAAGAGCACACTGACTGTTCTAGAGGACCTGATTTCGGTTCCCAGCACACACATAGTAGGTTAACGACGATCTGTAATTCCAGTTCCAGGGGATCCAACACCCTCTCTGGCATCCATGGGCATTACATGACACTAGTGCACTTACATACAGGTAAAACACTCATACACATAAAATAAATATTAAAAAGAGAGAAGCCGGGCGTGGTGGCGCACGCCTTTAATCCCAGCACTCAGGAGGCACAGGAAGGCGGATCTCTGTGAGTTCAAAGCCAGGCCAGTCTGGTCTACATAGTGAGTTCCAGGCCAGCTGGGGCTACAGGGTGGATCTCTGTGAGTTCAAGGCCAGCCTGGTCTACATAGTGAGCTCCACAGGCCAGCTGGGGCTACAGGGAGACTCTGTCTCAAAAAGAGAGAGAGAGAGAGAGAGAGAGAGAGAGAGAGAGAGAGAGAGAGAGAGAGGTGCTAACCTGTACTGTTTTACATGTTCTAAGTCTAAAGTATTTTAAAATAAAAAGTCTGGGAAAAGTAGTTTTGTCTACTAAGACAGAGAAGTCTACCACTTATTTGAGCTTCAACAAATCTGATCCCTTGGAGCTAAAGAGATGGCTCAGTAGTTAAGAACACTTTTTGCTTTTGCAAATGACCTGGGTTCAGTTCCCAGCACCCACCAGCTTACAACAACCTGTAGCTCCAGTTCTGATGCCCTCCCTGTCCTCTGTGAGCACAGCACATCTGTGCTGGATAGCTTTAGTGTCAACTTGACACACCTGGGTTGAGGGAGTCTCAATCAGGGAATTGCCTCTATTGGACTGGCCTGTGGCCATGTCTGAGGGGCATCTTCTTGATGAGTGATGTGGGAGGGCCCAGACCACTGTGGGTGGTACCACCCCTGGGCAGGAGGGCATGTGTTGCACAAGAAAGTAGGCTGAGCAGGGGCCAGGGAAGCAAGCCAGTAAGCAGCGTTCCTCCATGGCCTATACTCCAGGCTCCTGCTTCCAGGTTCCTGCCCTGAGTTCCTACCTTGGGCTCCCTGATGAACTACAACCTGGGAGATGTAAGCTGAATAAACCCTTTCCTCCCCAAGTTGGTAGTAGTCAGAGTGTTTTGTCACAGCAATGGAGAAACAAACAAGGACAACATCCATCATACACATACAGATAAAACAGGCATACACACATACACAGACACAAATAAAAATAAATTTTAAAAAAATCTGATCCCAGGGTTGGGGATTTAGCTCAGTGGTAGAGCGCTTATCTAGCAAGCCCAAGGCCCTGGGTTCAGTCCTCAGCTCTGGGGTAGAGGTGGAGGGGATCTGATCCCTCCACACCTTTAGTCCCAGCACTTGGGAGGCAGAGGCAGGCAGATCTCTATGAGTTCAAGGCCAGCCTGGTCTACATAGTGAGTTCCAGGCCAGCTGGGGCTACAGGAGACGCTATCTCAAAAAGACCCCCTCCCCCCAAAAATCTGATCACTCTTTCAGCTTCAGGATACAATGCGGATGGTTAGATAAATAAAATGCTCTTCTTTCTAGCAGAAAGAACAAAAACTCCAAAGGGAGAATTTAAAAATGAAATCTTTTGGGGCTGGAGAGATGGCTCAGCAGTTAAGAACACTGGTTGTTCTTGCAGAAGGCCTGGGTTCGAATCCCAGCACCGACATGGCAGCTAACAACTGTCTATAACTCCAATCCCAGGAGATCTGACAGCCTCTTCTGACCTCTGTGGGCACTGCATGACACGGGTGCACTTACCTACATGTAGGCAATACACCCATACACATAAAATAAAAATAATAAAATTTTTTTAAAAAATGAAATCTCAGCAGGGCATGGTGGTGTACGCCTTTAATCCCAACACTCGGGAGGCAGAGGCAGGCGGATCTCTGTGAGTTCAAGGCAGCCTGGTCTACACAGTGAGTTCCAGGACAGCTGGGGTTACAGGGAGACCCTGTCTCAAAAAGACAAAAGACATGTATAGGAAGAATAAGCAGCTGGGCATGGTGGCGCACACCTTTAATCCCAGCACTTGGGGGGCAGAGGCAGGTGGATCTCTATGAGCTCAAGGCCAGCCTGGTCTACATAGCTGGAGCAGCAGGGCCAGCAAGATGGCTCAGCAAGGAAAGATGTTTGCCAAGTCTGAGAACCTTACTTCAATGTCTGGGACTCACATGGTAGAAAGAACCAATTCCTCTAAGCTGTCCTCTGATCTCCACACATGTGTCCTGGCAAACATGTGCACACACACACAAACATAATTTAAAAAAAAGAATAAGTCATCAGTCCAAAACAAACTAAACCATTCTTTTCTTACCATTGAAGCGGTCAATGGCCTCTTGACGCATGTTCCCAGTGATTCCACCATCAATACGTTCATATTTATAACCTTCATGTTCCAAAAAGTCCTCTAGCAGATCCAGCATCTTGGTCATCTGCAAAGGGAACACTTTAATTATATAGAAGTCAGGCAATAAATAATCCCTTTCCCTCGTGTCACTAGGACCGTACACTACTGCCAAAAGTTCCAGTTGGGGTGACAAAATACCTGCGAGAAGATGAGTACACGATGCCCCCCCTCTTTAAGGTTCTTAAGCATCTTCTGCAGCAGCAACAATTTCCCAGATGCTCTGATTAGGGCACTGCCATCGTACATGCCATTAGGCATCTTAGGGGCTTCCTGGGGACAGAAAAGGAAAAAACATTAAAGAAAGCCCACAGGGAAGAACTGGCAACCTAGGGAGGAGGGCAGACCAAGAAGTAGCACAACATACCATTGCTGCCACAGGGAAGAGGTACGGGTGGTTGCAGCACTTCTTAAGATCCATCACCACATTGAGCAGAGAAACCTGGTTGCCACCCCCTCGAGCATTAAGTGCTTCAAAATTCCGAGTAAGGATATACTTATAGTACTTCCTGCATGGGCAAGATGCAAGAAGGGATTGGACTCACACCTTTAAATGACTAATGCAACCCCACAGCCTGAGATGTCTTTCTAACATTTCTCACTGTGGGGCTAAGGAAACTGAACAAACACCAGTCATACCATCATGTTAGATGAAGGTATAACTAGGAACTGCAAGCACTAGTTCCCAGGCATCAGCTTTCTTCAGGCCTGCTCACTGCTGTCAACAGATGCCTAGAAGCTATGTGGGGGAAGGGATGAGAAACCCTCGGCAGAACAGCAGGCGTCTAACTTAACTATATTTGCAAGACTGAAGTCAGGCTTCTGCCCCTTCACACTCACTTCTGCATAGGGCTCAGCTCCACACGCACAATCAGTTCTGTCTTGGATGGCATATTCTTGAACACATCAGCTTTGAGCCGCCGCAACATGTGAGGCCCCAGCATGTCATGAAGTTTTTTAATCTGGTCCTCTTTGGCAATGTCCGCAAACTCCTCCAAGAAGCCTTCCAAATTGCTTCAAGAGAAAAGTTGTTGGAGAGAGAAAAATGAAGAGAGGAAAGTAATACAGGAGATGGGTAACAGGAAGAATCAAGACTGTCATGAACCAACGATGATAAACATACTTACTGAAACCTCTCAGGGGTGAGAAAGTTGAGCAAATGAAACAATTCCTCAAGATTGTTTTGTAATGGAGTCCCAGTCAGCAATAACTTGTGCTGGAGTGAGTAACCATTCAAGACCCGGAAGAACTGGCGAAGAGAAGAAAAGAGGTGAAACTCAAAACAAGGGCACCAGTACACTTTTCAAAGAATCCCAAGCTGTTTCACTGTCTAAGAGTTAAGCCTCCCATCCCACCTTCATCCTTTTTAAAGAAAGGTCTGGCCACCCAAGAGCTACCACAGATGAGGAAGGAGGTAAAGCCTGTTTTCTTCTTTCTTCTCTGCCTAGGTTTTTCTTAGAGAAGATGCTACCAGAACACTAAAACTGGGGCTATGACCTCCCTTCCTCCTCACCTTAGACTGATTGTTCTTCAGTCGATGGGCTTCATCTACAATGAGGCAGGCCCAATCGATAGAACCCAAGATGGCCATATCAATGGTGATCAATTCATAGGATGTCAGCAGCACATGGAACTTCACAGATGCTTCTTTCTGCACAAGAAGATAAGCTGGTCATTCATTACTAGTCCTCTTCTTCCAACATCAGCACTATCAGGGAACAGGTGGACTTTTCTGCTCTCAGGATTAATTATCCTTTCTCCTCACCCAGGGACCAGGTGAGACAAACTAAGCCCAAACAGCACACTCCCTCTCACTGAGATACCTTCATGCGGGAGGCCTTCTTGCCACCACGAATGGCATTGTCTTCAAAGGAGAACTCATTCTCCCGGATGATGGCACGGCTGTCCTTGTCACCCACATAGGTCACCACATACATGTCAGGAGCCCACATTTCAAACTCCCGCTCCCAGTTGATGATGGTAGAAAGAGGAGCACTCACTAGGAAGGGGCCTTTGGAATGACCCTTGGAGGAAGAAAAGCAGGAAGAATCAGAACCAAGAGCCCCATCGAACTGAACCCTAGTATCCAATCCTTGGGGGTGATCAGCTTATCTTCCTCTGCCCCTCAAGTGAAGCTTAGGCCTGGCACCTGTGCTGCTGTCCTCAACTGTCATCCTTCTCAATCACAAAAAATACATGCTATCCAATCTTTTCCAAAAAGCAATGACCCATCTTGACAAAGCAAAACCTTCCCATCAAGACTAATTCCACCGGGCATGGTGGTGCACACTTTTAATCTTAGCACTTGGAAGGCAGTCAGGTGGATCTCTGTGACATCAAGCATAGCCTGGTCTATGTAGTGAGTTCCAGGCGAGCCAGGACTACACAGTAAAACAAAACAAAATAAAGCATCCTAATTCAAACTCCCAATTCTGTTGACCTCAAAATATACACATTCCTCACCCAACAAGTCTGAGGTTAATACACACACTATTAAGTCTACCCTGGCTTCACTTCTTAAAGTTTTCCAGCACAGACCCATGTCAGTTAAATTATGCCTCAGCAGTATTTACAGTCAGACTCTCTTCTTCCCTTTCTCCCTCTCTTCTAAGTACAAGAAAAGACTACAAACACAAAATACCCACACCCAAAACTAACAGATCCAATCATCCTCACCTCTTTGTAGAGGGAATAGAGAAAGACTGCTGTCTGTACAGTTTTCCCAAGGCCCATCTCATCAGCCAAGATGGTATCGGTACCCTGAGCCCAGGAGAAGCGCAGCCAGTTTAAGCCTTCCATTTGGTAGGGGTGCAAGGTTCCACCTGTGGCATCCAGGTACTCTGGTTGTCGCTCATACTTCACTGTTGGCTGAGGGATGAGAGAGAAGTGGAAAGAAATTCCCTTTTCCCTGTAAGACAGTAGCTGCTTTACCTTCACATGTCCTCACTAGATTTTTCCCTAGAGCTATAAAAAGCTTGGCAGGGAGGGACTGAAAGATAGCTCAGCTCTTTGCATACAAGTGTACTAGCATACATGCAGGCAAAACACTGATATACATAAAAGTAAAAATCAATAAAAAATGTTTCAATGGGGCTGGAGAGATGGTTCAAAGGTTAAGAACACTGGTTGGTCTTGAAGAGGGACTTGGGTTCAGTTCCCAGCACCCACATGACAGTTAACTATCCACAACTCCAGTTCCTGGGGATCCAACTCCCTCTCTGGCCTCTACCGGCAATGCATGAACATAGTGCACCTACATAAATGCAGGTAAAACACTCAAGACACATAATTTTTTTTTTTTTAATTTTATGTGTACGTGTGTACTGCCTGCATGTAGGTAAATGCACCCGTGTCGTGCAATGCACACAGAGGACAGAAGAGGCTGTCAGATCCCCTAGAACTGGAGTTACAGGCAGTTGTTAGCTGCCATGTGGGTGCTGGGATTCGAACCTGGGTCTTCTGCAAGAACAGTCAGTGTTCTTAACTGCTGAGCCATCTCTCCAGCCCCCCATAAATTTTTTTTTAACTTTAAAACAAACAAACAAACAAACAAACAAGCTTGGGTAAGCCAGGCATGATGGCACCTGGTGATAATCCTAATGCTCAGGAGGCTGAGCCAGAAGAATCTTGAGTTCAAGGCCAGTCTTCAACACAAGAGACACTGTTGGGCAGGAGCAATAGCTCGGCAGTTAAGAGCAATGGCTGCTCTTTGCAGAAGACCCAGGTTCAGTTCCCAGAATCCACACTGTGGCAAACTGACCTAAACTCCAGTTCCAAGGGATCTGCACTGGATAGCTTTAGTGTCAACTTGACACACCTGGGTTGAGGGAGCCTCAATGGCCTGTGGCCATGTCTGTGGGGCATCTTCTTGATTGTTGAGTGATCTAGGAGGGCCCAGCCCACTGTGGGTGGTACCACCCTTGGGCAGGTGGGCCTGTGTTATGTAAGAAAGCAGTCTGAGCAGGAGCCAGGAGAGCAAGCCAGTAAGCAGCATTCCTCCTTGGCCTATGCTCCAGCTCCTGTCTCCAGGTTCCTGCCCTGAGTTCCTTGGACTCCCTGATGAACTGCGACCTGAGAAATGTAAGCTGAATAAACCCTTTCCTCCCCAAGTAGGTATTGGTCAGAGTGTTTTGTCACAGCAATGAAGAACAAAGACAGGATCTGACACCCTCTTTAGCCTCCAAGGGCACTGGATATATGCATGCACTTGGATACACACAGGCAAAACACTCATAAAATAAAATTAAAAAATAAGAGAAAGACAGTATCTCTCAATCAATCAATCAATCAAAATAAATTTGGTAAGCTAGGGATAGTGGTGCAGCACTTGGGAGGCTCAGACGCAGACAGATCTTTGTGCGACTGAGGCCAGCCTGGTCTATATTTAGAGTACCAGGCCAGCTGGGTACTGGTACTCAAAAAATAAAGAGACTCAAAAATAATTGAAGAGACTCAAAAAATAATTTTAAAAAAAATTGGGGGTAGACTACACAGGTGAGCCCATCAGGCTCTAATGGATAGAGCATTTCAAACCCAGGACCACCCAGATGGCCCTGATTAAATTCAGTGGGTCATAAAGCAAACAGGCATGAATGTGAAAACGAGATTTGCAGAAGAAGGGGGCCAACAAGGGTGGGAGATAAAAGAGGGTGGAAAGAGTAACCAGAACACATTAGAAACATGTATGTAACTATCAAAGAATAAATTTAACTCCCTCTCTGGCCTCCTTTTTAAAAAAGGTGGGGTAAGGGTCCTCATTGGTTGCTGCAATTTATTTATTTTAGGATCCTTTAGAAGACAAGGCAACTAATCTACCTACCAGGCAAACCTGATATAGATGACTATTTTAAAAAAGAAAACAAAAAATCAAATGCTCCCCAGCAATACACTAATTCTGCTAGTCACAATCTGACAGGTAGCTAGGTGTGGTGATGCACACTTATAATCAAAGCACTTAGGAGTTAGAGACAGGACAATCAGGAGTTCAAGACCAGCCTGAGCTACAAGAGCCTCCACCTCCTGTGGGATTTTTCCTGGTAATAAAGAAAGTAAACCAAGTGTTTTCTGACTTACAGAGATGTGAAGACATGGATGCCCTAGAGCATTCTCAGCTACAATGTTATCTGCAAGTCATTACTTAAAGCATCACCATCGGACTGTAGCAGAACGATACACTGCCCTGGCCAACAAGTGGTGCCCTTCCGGTTCTACCCCAACTCACATCAACTGTTGGAGTCTCCGGAGGCCTCTCCAGTTTCCTCAGCTTCACCTTCTTGAGCTTCTTGCCTGGTCGTCCTTCCTCACCCCTCATTAGCTCTCTAGGAAATAAGACATACCACAGCTGCCTAGAGTTCCTTTCAAAGCAAAGCAGCTCTGCTCTTGCCCCCAAATGGCTCACCTGTGATTCCAATAGCTCTGTTTGAACAGGTCATAATCCTGTATCTCCACATCCTCACTCTCCCAAGATGCCTGATCATAGGGTAAGTCTCGCCACTTGATTAAGTAGTGGACATGACCCTTCTTGTCCACACTACAAAGAGAAGAAAATGCTCAAAGCCAAAAAGCAACGTTGCCAATCTCCCCAGTCCATTCTAAATGTGCCACAGACCCCACATGCATAAAACCTGTATTTCCTTGGAATAACTGTGGTTTGTTTGAAAAGGGAAAAAAAAAAAAAAAAAAAAAAAAAAAAAAAAAAAAAAAAAAATCATCTCTCTAGCTCAAAGTGCAGGACTCAAATCCCTTAATCATAGAATAGAGAGTCTTTTCAAGTGTGAGTCATTGGCAACAACCATTTTCTAACCCCTTCAGCAGGAGTCCCCCATGAATATACTACCTCCAGGGAGCCAAGGTGTACCTATGGTTGAGGATTCTGTGAATCATCATCCACTCAGGCTTTATCCCATAGCGATAGAAGCGTTCCTCCATCTCTGCAAACTTAGGGTCTTTGTTCTTTCGCTTTCGGCTCTTCTCTTCATCGCCACCAAAGTCCCCAGAAGGTGGCTCATCCATATCATTCTTCCGCTGATAGTTTCGGAACATTACCTGACAGTGCAGCTCCAACTTGGGAGCAGAAAGAGAAAGTAAGCCACCTGGAGCTGCATTCAGCCTCTCCTACTCACAGGCTGTTTTCTCACTCTCTCTGCAGTGTCACCCCACATCTGCAGCCTGTCCCAGGCTTACCTGAAGTTCTGACACCCAGGAGCAGTGCCAGTAAGACATGCCCTGCCATTTCACAAAGAACTGCCGCTCTGGCCGACCTTCCAAGGGCTTGGGAGAGGGAGTATTGGGATCAGCATCCGGAGGCCGAGGCACTGGTGTGGGAGATGGTGGCTGACCCCACTTCCAGATTAGGATCTTCTGTACTTTGCCCTTAAGAGCTGGACACTGTGAGAAAAAGAAACAATCTCAACTCAAAACCACAGAGAGATGCATGAAGTTCTCAAAAAATACTATATTTTGCAAGAAAACCACAGATAGGGTTGGGGAGATGTCTCAGAAACTAAGACCACTTGCTGTACAAGCATGAGAACCTGAGTTCAAATTCCTAGCACCCAGGCAAAAACCCACGTGTGGCCATGCATGTCTAACCCTATGCTGGGCCAGGGGTGGGGGAAAACAGGGACCGGAGGCTTGCCAGCTGACAGCCTAACTCCAGGTTCAGTGAGACCTTGTCTCAAATGAATAAGGTAAAGAGTAACAGAACAGGAAACCCAACGTTCTCTACACATCCATGTGCAGAGGTGTGTCCCTGAACATACATACATGTGAAGATACAAAACACACACAAAGTCTCACTCACAAACCAATTTATTTTCTTTTAAGGCAGTCTTATTTTGAAGATCAGGCTGTCCTCAAACTCAGAGATTCACCTCCCTCTACTTCCTGGGTACTAGATTAAAAGCCTGCACCACCATGAACAGCAAAAAAAAAATTTCTGATTAAAAAAAACCAAGAGTGATAATAGGCCTTAACATATATGACAGAAAGCATGAAATCTAGTGGATTATGGGGGGGGGGCAGTGCAGATAGGGGACAGGGTTTAATGTGATGTATGAAATGCATAAAAATTCAATAAAAGTATATATTGAAAACAAAAACTAGAGTGAGTCAGGCACAGTGGCTGCAGTTCCAGGTCAGCTGGGGTTATGGGGAAACCCTGTCTCAAAACAAAAAAAGGGGGGAAGCTAGAGAGATGGTTCAGCAGTTAACACAGGCTGCTCTTACGGAAGACTCAGGTTTGATTCCCAGCTACAACCATCTGTAACTCCAGTTAGTTGGGCACTGCATAACACAGTTACACCTACCTATATGCAAGCAATACAATCATATACATAAAATAAAAACAAATAATAAAGCTGAAAGGATGAGGCTGGAGCAATGGCTCAGAAGTTAAGAGCACTGGCTACTCTTACAGAGGACCTAGGCTGGTTACCAGCACACACATGGTGGCTCAAAACCTGTAACTCCAGTTCTAGGGGATCTGATACTTTCTTCTGACCTCTTCAGGTACCAAGCACACATGTGGTTCACATACATATATTCAGGCAAAACACTCATACGCATAAAATAAAATCTTTAAAAAAATAAAAACCCACCAGGGGTGGTGGTGCACGCCTTTAGTCCCAGCACTTGGGAGGCGGAGGCAGGGAGATCTCTGTGAGTTCAAGGCCAGCTTAGTCTACATAGTGAGTTCCAGGATGGCTGGGGCTACAGGGAGACCCTGTCTCAAAAAAGAAAAGAAAAAAAAAAAAAACCAACCAACCAACCAAAAACCCTGGAGAGACTAGACTAGCCTACAGCTTCGATCTTGTCAATGGGTCATTAAAATCTCATGTCAAGTAAAATCTAATGCCATGACTTTCCCTAGGCAAAGAATACTAGAATTTTCTCTCCCTTTCTGGACTTCATCCAAGAGCTTAAAGAGAGCCAAGACTTAACAATAAACCAGAACAGGCGGACACAGAAAATACACAGACCTAGAGCCCAGCAGTTCCCTCTTAAATGACCTAAAAGCACTAAATGGCCCTCTCAAACAGTCTAAAGTTACCCAAGACCCTGAGTCAAGGCATTAAGACAGAAATGGAGCTGGGCATGGTGACTCACTCCTACAACCTCAGTATTTGGGAGGAAGAGGAGGGAGAACTGCTTGAGTTCAAGGCCAGCCTGGGCTACGTAATGATACCCTGTTTGAAGAAAAAAAATTTTTTTGCAGCACTTTCCATAAGAGCTAAGTTATTGAACTAACCTAGGTGTCCATCAGCAAAGGAATGGATGAAGACAATGTAGCTTATATATACAATGCAAATTTTTTCAGGTATAAACAACGAAAGTTATGTCATCTGCAGGAAAACAGATGCAGCTGAAGATAATCATAAGCAAACTAGGCCAGTCTCAGAAAGACAAGTATCACATTTTTCTCATTTGTAGGTCCTAAACTTTATAGATATATAAACATCACATATGTACAGATGACACGGAAACAGAAGTAAAACCATGTAGGGGACACAGGACTAATGGGAAGGAGAAGAAACAAAGGGTATTGCTATGAGGGGATATACTCAGGGTACATTATATTCTTGCATCAAAATGGACTCACATAGACCAGGATAATAAAAGCAGCTTTTTAAAGACAGAGTCAAGTGTGGTGGCTTATCCTATAATCCCAGCACTCAGAAAGCTGAGACATGAGGATCACTGTGAATTTAAGGCCAACCTGGGCTATGTAGTATAATACTGTTTCAAAAAACCTATAGGAATGGCTATTAAAAGGGCTACCATGACACCATCTCCTCTGTTCAGTTAATCCTGCATTTACACAGAAGGTGGTGTCCCAAGACTATGTGAGGAAGGAAAATCTCTTTCTCAGAAAAATGTGTCATTCTCCAATGCCTCTTCCATACACAAGGGTCAATTCTCTGTGCTATCTATGATACTGCTCCCATTCTCCCACCCTTGCTGAAGAGTCACTCACAGTACAACGGGGACAGAGCCATTCGCCATTGGGGATCTCTGGAAGTGGGGGGTTCAGGCAGTGGATATGGTAGGAAGAAGGGCAGGTGTCACAGCACAGGAGCTCCCCACCATCCTTGCAGACTCGACAGAATTCCATATGGTGGTCATCTTCCTCTTCTGGGTCTCCCCCAACCTCTTCCAGAATCTCCTCACCCTCCGAATTCTCCTCTTTAGCTTCCCACTGGATGCCCTCCTTCTCCTGCAATAAGGAACCAGAGATTCAGTTATTACCACCCCCCAACCCTAGCCAAAACCCACCGCCAGCATTCTTTTGCATGCTTCCCAAAGTTGATGGCCAAGCACCCACTTCTATTTCCACCCAGGCCCGAAAAGGCTCGTCACCCCACTCTTACCCTTGTGGGTGCCCAGGGGCCACAGCAGCCAGGTACTCACACAGTGTGGGCAGCTCCACTTGCCCTCGGGGGCCTTTTCCATGTCTGGGTCCAGGCACACCATGTGGTAGGCTCGGGGACAGGTATCACACAGGATGATCTCACCGCCTTGCTGGCACACCTCGCAATAGTCCTGGTGGTCTGTCTCATAACCATCCACAGCAGTCACCTCCTCCTCGCCTGGGCAAGGAAGAGGGAAAGCCCAATTATTAGAAAAAAACCTCCCCCCAACCCCTATCTCCTAAGGGAGATTCTTCCCCAACCATTCCCACCTTTCCCATCATACATAAGTACAGAAAAGAAACACACCTTTCTTTTTCTTTTTCGTCGTCCGGAGTTTCTTGCGGCTCCGACTACTACGACTGGTAGAACCATCCGAAACAGAATAGCTATTGATACTGGCATCATCGAAGTCAGATTCCACATCTAAGTCATCATCCTCACTCTGGCAAATGAGAAAAAATAAGGTTAAAAGTTCAGATCAAAGGAAAGAATGGTACAGAACCCCAGAACCCCAGCAAGAACTGCAGAGGGTGCCTAGTCACACCAATCCGAGGCAACATCCTACATCCTTTTTTAATTTATTTTTATGTGTATGATTATTATGCCTGCATGCAAATGCACTACATGCACATGATGCCCACAGAGACCAGAAAGGAGCATCAGATCCCCTGAAACTGGTGTTCTGGACAGGTGTTAGCCACCACATGGGGGCTGGGAACTGAGCCCAGAGCCTCTATAGGAGTAGCCCATGCTCTTCTCCAGCCTCAAACGCCCTACATTCTTATGTGCCTACTGTGCAGGACAGCACCTGACAGAATGCAACATCCTTACAACACACAGCCCTTCCTCCCCAATAGGATGAGCCAGGCTCTCACCGAAGATCTCTTCCGCTTGGAACCAAAACCCCCCAGCTTGATTTTCAGAGGAGCTACTTTCTTGGGTTTAGGCTTCTTGGCATCAGATACCCGTGGGCTGCCCTTAGGCTTCCTCCGAGCATTGGGACCTAAAATCAGGACACAGCCAAATATATGTCACAAGGCAAAAGGTGGGAGAAATAAAATCTTCACCTAAGCTTGTTTTACCTTATCGCTCACAAACCCGAGGCTCACTCCTGCCTCCTGTCTCCCAGAACTTCAGGCTAATACAGCATTCCTTTGTTGTTCTTTGGCCTCCCCAAGCCCACCCTGGACCTTCATCCAGTAAATTCCACTTCACCTTTGCCCTCCTTAGTCTTGGCCTTTCGGATAGGCACCTCCACAGGGGGAGGGGGAGGTGCAACTTCAGTAGCTGTCACCATGCTCTCCACCACAGCCACAGCTGCTGCTGCCGCTGCTGCCACAGAAGCTCCAGAACTGCCCTTGAAAGGGTTGTTGGTACTGAATTCCCTCCACTTTGCACCCAAGACCATCATCATCTTGGAGACCGCAATCTTGGGATTTTTGGCGGCAATGAGGGGTCTGGTAAATGGACAAGAGTAGAAAAGATGACCAAGTGTAAAAATAAAAATGAGAAAAGGAAACAAGAAGAAATTTCAGGACTCTCCTCCCTCTACCAACCCTAAGATCCTCCTGGTTTACCGGACAAACTGGCTGAAGGCCTTGTAGTTGGTGAGAGTCCGGTAATCTTCCTCTGAGAACATATGGTCAATGTCTTCCATGCCCCAGTCTTCCAGGAGCTGAGCAGATGATTTAGGCTCCTGCGGAGAGAGCATAAAGTCAAGGACCTGTTTCTAGCACCACCCTTGCTAAAGGAATGTTAGCTCAAACTACAGCTTGCAAGAACAAGGTGAAAGCAAAAAGGAAATAAACGAAGTATGTGGAGAGTTCGTGTTCTGAGGGGCAGTAGAGTGCCTGGGAACAGAGGACAGGAGCTATCAAGACAGAGGAAAGGACAGAGGTCTAAGCACCTTTGAATCATCATCATCGTCATCCTCCTCTTCCTCTTCCTTTCGCTTGGATTTGCTCTTCTTCTCTTTCTTAGGTCCAAGCTTCTTTTTCTTCTTCTTGCCAGGAGTATAGTCACTGCCCTCACTGTCTGAGCGCAGAGTCACCTCTTCTTCCTCCTCCACAAACTCTGGCCCCTCCCCAGAGCTGTCCCCCAGCTGCCGGCATAAGAGTAAACGCTGGAGCAGGGAAGGGGGGAGAGGGAGACAGACACACATGCTACACACATGCTGACCACAGGACAGTCCTGAGGCTCAACCCAGGACCTGGCCCGCAGCCTCAGAGGAAGTAACAAATACCTTCAGCCCCACCACCTTTCTTGAAATGCCTCCCTTCTTCCTCTCACTCCCTGAAACAGTCACCCACTCACCTCCTTCTTTTGGCGCTTGCTTTTAGGGATTTTAGGGTCCCGAGGCTTCTTGGGCTTTTTCTTCTTCTTGAGCTTTGGAGTCTCTGCTTCTGATAAATCCTCTTCTGGGTCTTCTTCATTTTCTGCATAGAATTGGCAAAGCATGGCAGGCAAAAAAAAAAGAGCAACAGCAAAAGGTAAGGGCCTAATCCAGAGGGTTTAGACTATCCCTCGTCCCAGATTCCACTGAAGAGAACTGCTATACTGCACAGAAGGAAGCTGATACCCGGTACAAAAACAGACAAAGAGAAAGCTGTATATACCCGAAATAGGCCTGCCAGGCCAGACCAGGCCCACCTCGGGCAGCTGTCCAGGCCCCTGCCTCCTCTTCTCACTCCTCCAACCACCTTCTATGTTCACCAGTGCAGCTGAACTGAGCTGCCAGGAACTCAGTAAGTAAGAGAACTAGATCCAGGTCTCCCACAACTGGCCATCAAGCAGCCCATAATGCAGGGGATGAGAGAGGCTCTACCCAGAAGGCACCAGTCACACAATCTACCCTTACCACACCCCCAGAACAATACCAGTTTCCAGGTCCAAGAAACCACACCCTTGTCAAACCCCTTTGGGATTATCACTGCTCAAAACCAGAAGCCCCCAACCCCACATTCAGTTGCCAGCCCAACCTCATACCCACTCTCCAACAGTTTCCCCATCTTCAGTCCTGTTTCTTCCCAGCTTTCTCCTGGGTCAGGAGACTCATCTCCCTGGGGGCCCAAATCAGCCCAGCTGTCACCATCTCCCCCTCCCAACCGCCCTCCCATCTGGCTCCACCTCCTCCCTGGCTAGAAGTACACACAAAGCCTGGGTAACACTGGGGCTCCTGGGCAAGGATAGGTGGAAAGGGGCACAGGGAGAAGGCCAGGAGGCAGCTTTCTTTGTACCAGTCATGTATACCAGCTACTAGTTCCCTCCTCCCTCTTCCCTCTCCCTCTTCCCAAGCCACCCCCGCCTAAGGGGAGGGGACTAGGGAAGGGAGTAGAGGGAAGGGAGTGCCTCACCCACTGAGGAGAGGGAAAATGGCTCCTGACCGCAGAAGCCAGCCCAGGGCACCCAGTGCCAACATAGGACAGACAGGAAGTAGCAGGGGAAGGGGTGGAGCTGCCAGAAGTAGACAGAGGAAAGACTACCCGCAAAGAAAACTTCCTAAATTATTACCTGGCCCCAGGTTCAAATGCTAGTGATCTCTAATACCTACTCTAGGATGATACATTTTCAAGAGGTCACCCTAATGTCCTAGGCACGGAAGCCAAATTACACATGATGGGTAATATACTACCTGAAGGACTGTTTTACTCAATCATATTTTTAAAATATATTTTATTTACTGTTTTTATACGTATGAGTGTATTGCCTGCATGTAGGTAAGTGCACCCATGTCGTACAATGCCCTCGGAGGACAGAAGAGGCTGTCAGGTCCTCTGGAAGTGGAGTTATAAAGGGTTGTTAGCCACCTGTGACAAAAGCCCGCGTGGCCAGTGGGCAGTGTTCGAACCACCCGTGCCTAAGACACAATTTATTTATTTTTTTTTTTTTTGAGACAGGGTCTCACTATGCATGCAGCCCTGGCTGGCCTGGAATTCACTTTGTAGATGAGGCTGACCTCAATCTCAGAGAACTACCTGTCTCTGCTTCTTGAGTACTGGGATTAAAGGGGTGCACCACCACACCTAGTGGAGCTGTTGCCAAACCCTGTGACCAGAATTCTTCCTTTGAAGGTATCCAAAAGATTTTAGCTTGAGGAATGGAACCCAAAACATGTTAGTCCCAAAGCTCAACTTGCTCATGACCCACAAGAGTCCTAGCCAACATAATGAAATCATGTCCAGACCAAAAGAAGTAGCAAGACCTAGAGAATGGTGGCAAATAACATGTTCCCTTCAATTTCACATATACTCTTGGTTCCTGACCCCCAGAAGTAGCCCTTAAAATGACTATGGCCCTGCCCTTCAGGGGCTAGACAGATTCAAGGGGACATGAGACATGAGGATGGACAAAGCACCATCAGCCTACCCTTTTTACTCGTTCCAAGATTAAGTGAGGGGCTAGAAAGCCCCCCCCATCCCCTTGGGAATGGAACACCGGCCTAGACAACACCAGAAACAATCATTTTCTTAAGGGCTTCTCCCCAATAACCCTTACACACTACCCTCAATCAGCTACATCTCCCTTCTTCATCTTCACCTCTGTGAAAGCTAGAAGTGAGGCATGGACGAATCTATAGCGGCAAAGCAGACACCCTTTTAGCCACATAGAACCCTCAAACTTCTCAGGCAAATCACTGAAATGGCAAGCAACATACTGGTTGAGATACAAAGATTTGGAAAAGGGGCAGGATTGGGTGTGGCAAGTGGAAAAACTGGGTCATGCTACAGCTTGGGGCAGAGTTCACACTGGGAACCTGCATAGTTCCCAGTCAACTTGGGGGTATTCCACACCAGGGGGACAGTGAGAGGCCAAGATAGAAACCAACACCAGTTGGATAACAATACTTATTCTGCTCCTCACAGAAAGGATGCTGGAAGAAGGTAAGCCTTCCCGGACCACCACTGCAACCACTACCCCACCCCCACCAGGTTAAAGGCAGCCCCACACCTCACAGTATTCAAGCTAAAATCTAAGTCCCTTATCCCAGCAGCCAAAGGTTATATATTAATGATGGTTTTCCTAAGTGGCCTTAGAATAAATTAAGTATCCCAAACTAGAAAATGAAAAATGTGAAAAACATTTCTGTTGGACCACCTCAGTTTCCAGCTGGATCTAAGAGAAAAGGCAGAAGTGAAAGACATTCCTGTAAGAAACGAAACCAGGACCACCAGGTTCCAGAATGCAAAGCAGAGGATGAAGAAATGGCACTGATGGGGGAGGGGAAAACTGCATCCAGTAGGTGACATAGCTAAGGGGCTCTGGATAAGGAAAAACAAGAGAAAGATATCCACTTTCAAGCTGATATCAACCATCACTTGAGGACCGACAGGACTACAGGATGCCACCTCAAAACAGATAGTGCCAAACCGTAACACACTCACATAAACACCTCCCACCACTAACCTAGACCCCCAACTACCTTCAGGGGCCGAAGCTTCTAGGAAAGAAACTAGGATTATGTCCACTCACCAGAAGAAAGGTACCCTCCCTTCCTTCTGCCTCTCCTTCCCTGGTCCCCTAGTCCTTCCCCACGGAAAACATTCCAGCAATCTGCCTGGCTTTAAAAGCGCTCGAGATCCAATAAGAAGCGCGACTCAAACTTCACACACTTGAAACAGCACAGAAAACCGGTAGCTGATCACAAGTTAAAAATAATCTAACAGAGTAACCAGCATTCCCGCTTTCTTTCCCCAGGAGCAACTACAGGATCCCAGGTGCCTGGCAGGGCTCCTCTAGAAATCCTCATCACGCCCACCATGCCACCACCCCATAGCCTCCAAGGGTCCCAGCCACCTGCATTTCTCCAAAAATCAGCACAAGGTAACGCCTGCCAGTCCAGAGAGCTCCCTCAACTGGGAACTGCGGAGCATTCGAGACTGCCGTATGCAGCCAGCTTGCATCTGGGTCCGCGGTGCCCAGGAGACACATGGCTTCCACCCCCCTCACACAAGAGCTCCGCAGAAGGGAACCACTCCCTTCGGATGCCCTCCACCCTAGGCTCTGCACCGATGGAGTTGAGCAGCACACCCAGCCTCACCAGAGTCTCCAGGAAAGGTCAAACACCTTCCTGCCCTGGGTCCACCGGGGACGTGTTACCTGCATGGGGTGGGGGCAAGCTGTTGTTCAGAAGTGCATCCATATCCTCCTCCTCGCTGCCCGCTGAGCAGGGGGACGGGGAGCCGAGGCCCGACGCCATCCCCTTCCGCTCCCGGCCAGGGAATTGGCCCAGCTGCTCCTGCCTGCGGCCTGGGGCCCTCAACACTGGCCCGAGTCACTGTGCGGGGGAGGGGGGGGAGAGAACAGTGAGTGACGCGCAGTCCCCCTCCCCCACCCGCTCTTTCCGCCGCCCCCCCCCCCAGCCCAGCCACCCTAACAGAGCACCCGAAGCACTCAGGCTGAACTTAGTTCCACACTCCTAGGGGGCAGCCCGGAAGCCGGCTCCCCAGCAGGAGCCCCCACGAAGAGGGAGCAACGCCCCCGAGGGCAGGCTGGTGCATGGTGCGGAGGGGACCAGCCTGGCTGGGACCCGGCGGGAGTGACGGGGGAGGGGGCTCCGAGGTGCGGAGGGGGCAGGGGAGGCGGCCGGCGCACGGGGACGCAAGGTCACTAGGGAGTGGGGGGGGGCGCCTCTCTGCGCCCGGGGAGGGGCCAGTCCCCAGACAGGGCAGCTCTCCAAGGCTGTCCTCTGGGGCAACTCAGGTTCTCTTCCGGAACGGCGGGGACCAGGGGGCGTGGAAGCTCAGGGCGCTCTGGGGTCCCGCGGAGGGACGCGGGCGGAAAGCGAGGTCCCACCGGGAAGGGGGCCGGGCCACGTGTCCCGGGGGGCCGGCGAGCAGAGGCCGAGGGGCGAGCAGTGGCCGAGGGGCGGGCGGCCCGCGTGCTACGAGGCCGAGCCCAGGCGGAGGTCGCCGGGAGCATGGCTCAGTCTGCGAGGGGCCACGGCCCGGGAGAGGGGGGGGCGCGGAGAAGGGTCGGCTCCCGGGCCAGGGGGCGGTGCGCGGGTCAGGGGACGCCTGCAGAAGGCACAGGTGACGGGGTGACCCTCGAGCTGGGCGAGCGATGAGAGGCGTCTGTCCGGGAGCCTCGCGCCCTCCTCACCCTAGAGCCGCCTCAGGTCGCGCAGGGTCCGGCCGGTGTCACTCCCGCTCCGGCTCCTCCTCACAGCGGCCGAAGGGGGGAAAATGGCTCCGGCTCCGGCGTCGCCTCTTAAAGGGCCCGAAACACCGGCCGGGAAATCCCACCGCACAGGCCCCGCCCCCCCACGGACAGCCCATAATAACCTCAACCAACTCCAAACCCCCCCCCAACTACCGCCACCCTCCTCCCTAGGTCTCCCGGGCAACCCCCGCCCCCTCGTCGCTCAGGCAACCATTGGCCACGCCCCCGTCGAGCGCGCGCGTGTCACCCGGGCAACCGCCCACCTCCTGGCCATCCCATAATACACACGGACACCCCACATACACACACCCCGCCCCACACACTCCATACATGTATATGCCAGGGGCTACTGACATAATATTGCAGACCCTTTACAACTAACCTTGCTTCTATCCTCAGAGATCCCATTATCATTCTTTGCCAACTTCTTCACTCTTGGCCCTAGTGTTAACATCCCATAATAACTCACCACCCTCCCTACCATGGCCATCCCATAATAAGCACCCCTCCCAGCACTTCAGCCTCATATCCCATAATACTCATCCCATCCCCCACAGACATCCCATAATAAGCACCCTTCATCCACCCCCAGTTTGATATCCCATAATAGTCAGAAACTCACCCCCCCATACTACAACAACGGACACTTGGCCTCCTCCTACACACATCCCGTAATAATCAGTCTCCCACTTTCTATACTGACATCCCATAATAGCCAACCTTCTAGACCTGCTCTCAGTCCCTGCAGGCTGGGGTCTAGATACTAGATGCTCACATCACCACCCCCAGCCTTCACGCTCTCCTAGCTTCAAGGGCCCATAATTACCACTCCTTCCTATCAGAGATACCCACAGTGTCACCCCACAGATGGACATCTAAATCTCTCCCCGACATTGGAAAAATGTCCCATGATTTACTCCATCTACCCTGACATCCCATAATTGCAAGGAGCCTATGGTCCAGCAGATATATACCAATACAACCCAGTGGCACATCCCATAATACTTCCTCTGCACTCCACCACATACCCTTTCAGCCAGACATCCCATAATACTCATAGTCATAACCTCCCCCATCTCCAGAAGCTGTCAGTCAGTTCCAATACCCAGAGCAAAGAGGGTGGGGCAAACTACCCACACTGCCCTGTCCCCGCCCCCATTTGTTCACACACCTTATTCCCTTTCTGGGCAAAAGTAGTATCCTGGCCTGAAGTCTCTCAATGTCCAGGACTCCGGTTCCCTATGTCATCAATGCCAGACACTCTGGAGCTAAGAGCCAACCTAGAGTCCCACCAAGCCCCACCAAAATCCAGATATATTCCATATGCTTTCCTCCAGCTCTGAAGTTGTGTAGAATCAAACAAATAATATACTGACTAGATGAAACATTTATATAAACTTCAACTCACCCAGAGCTTCCCATACCATATTTAAAAAAAAATCCAAAAACTGTTTCTCAACATTTCAGCAGTCTTCTCTCCACTTCTCCACTGCCCCCCAAAGGCAAGCACCATTCCAGGCCTCCCCTAGAAATGGGTATCCTACCACTACCACATGAATTGAAGATCCTCCTGTAACACCAAGAGTTGAGCCTTGCTCTCCCTCTACTCATGTTAATTCAACATACTCTCCTCTCCACAGAGTACCTAGCAAGGCTCAAAGCTGAGCACCATGAAGATTGCAAAGGCACAGGTGCCTCCCTTCAAGAATCATAAACAGCTGGGAATGGTGTCACATGCCTGTAATCCCAGCACTCAGAAGGCAAAAGGATCTAGGGTTCAAGGTCATACTCTGCTACATAATGAATTCTAGGCCAACCTGGACTACAATGAGACTCTGTCTCAAAAATAAACATTTTTAAAAAGAAGCATAAACAACCAAAGAGACCATGATACAAGATAAAATATCTGAAGTCAAAAAACCACTGAGCATTATTTACCAATGTCCTTGTCATAGAGAATTTTTTCAAAATTCCAGCTGTTCTCAGGAGAGATCATATCCCGTAGATGTCTGGATAGGTGGTCCTTCTAGAGGCTGGAAGATTTTCCAAAAGGAGGTGGCTGATCAAGATAATCTCCTGCAGGGCCTGGTGATGTATGCCTTCAAATGCAGCACTCCTAAGGCTAAATCAGGAAAATCCAGAGTTTGAGGCCATTCTGAGACTGTCTCAAAACAACAAAAATAGTCTCTAAACTTGGAGTTGTAACTCAGTAATAAAGTGCTTGCCTACCAAGTGCAAGGCCCTGGGTTTGATCCACAGAACTGCAAAGAGGAGGGAAGGGGAGAGGAAAAGAGAAGAGAAAAATAAACTGATACTGCCCTACATACTAAGCAATTCTGGTTGGCAGGCGGTGTTCATCCTTTCAGTGTTCCTCATACTGCAATTCTACAATATCACCAAGTGTTTCCTTGAAACACTCAACAATATACCATAATAGCTACCCTTATCTTTTTGTTTGCTTGCCTGCTTGCTTGTTTTTTTCGAGACACATTCTTTCTCTACAGTGTGGCCTTGAAACATTCTCTTTCTACTCTGTCTCCCAAAGTCCTAGCATTACAGGTGTGAACCACCACACACAGCTTTTGCTACCCTGATTCTTTTTTAATATTTTATTATTTTTATTTTATCAGTATGAGTATATTGCTTGCATGTAAGTACACCCGTGTCATGGCAGTACCCTAGGAGATCATGTCGGATCTCCTGGAACTGGAGTTTTGGATGGTTTTAGCTACCATGTGAGTCCTAGGAATCAAACCTGGGTTCTCTGCAAGAGCAGCCACCGCTCTTAACTACTGAGCCATCTCTCCAGTCCCTACTCTTATTCTTTTTTTAAAAAAATATTTTATTACTTTTATTTTATGTGTATGAGCATATTGCCTGCATGTGTGTAAGTGCACCTGTGTTGTGCAATGTCCTCAGAGGTCATAGAGGGCATCAGATCCCCAGGAACTGGAGTTAAGAACAGCTGTTAGCTGCCATGTGGATGCTGGGAATTGAACCTGGGTCCTCTGCAAGAGCAGTTAGTGCTCTTAACCACTGAGCCATCTCTCCAGCCCCTCTAATTCTTGAATACCAAATTCTGTTCATGTTCAATGTCCCACATTTTTTGAGTTACTCTCCCATTGTATACCTTGAAGTTTCTTTAAAACATTTTATTTTTATTTTATGTATATGAGTGTTTTGCTTGCATGTAAGTGCACCCATGTCATGCATAGCCCAAGGAGGCCATAAGAGGGTGTCAGATCCCCTGGAACTGGAGTTATGGATGGTTTTTAGCTACTATGTGGATGCTGGGAATTGAACCCTGGTCCTCTACAGGAGCAGTCAGAGCTTTTAATTGATGAGCCATCTCTCCAGCCCCTCCCCCCAAAGTTTCTTAATACCACCAATTACTCCCATCTTCATCTTGTTCAGTTCCCAACTACCACCTCACACAAAAATATTATAAATAACTAAAATAAAAATCTTAGAGATTCCAAGAACCTAAGTCCATCAACCTTTCACTTTCTCTCTTCCAGGACTCCAAAAAACCAGGCTCTGAGTGAAAACCAATATCCCAGCTCCACTGCCTTGCTCTCTCTTTCCCTCAAACCAGTGATGTCTCCCTCTGCTCTAATCTGCCTCTCTCAGGAAGGCCAAAGAAGCTGGACAGGTTAAAAAGAAACCAGAAGTTCCTCATGGGAAGATGCCTTCGGATCCAAAATGAACAGGAAGGACCTCGCATCTCTGCCTTGCTCTAGTGTCCTCACCTCCCTAGAGAAAGGGCCTAGCCAGATAACACTCTCCTCCTGTGAAACCCAAAAGACTGGATTAGTGAATTCTAGAGACAAGAAAGAGCTTACTTCAGAAAATGACAACTATCGTTGCTCCCAAACGTTACCAGTGATGCTGACAAGTCTTTCCAGCCGCTCCTGTTTGAGTTTGTATAAGCACCAGCATTCCACTTTTTTTTTTTTTTTTTCGTCTTTTTGAGACAGGGTCTCCCCGTAGCCCCAGATGTCCTGGAACTCACTGTGTAGACCAGGCTGGCCTCGAACTCACAAAGATCCACCTGCCTCTGTCTCCCAAGTGCTAGGAGTAAAGGCGTGTACCACCATGCCCGGCCAGCATTCCACTTGTACCTTCTTATCTTGGGACTAACTAGAGTCTTCAGCATTAAAGACCTACCTGGTCTAGCTGGGCACAGAGGCAGGCAGATCTCTTCTGTGAGTTCCAGAACAGTCTGATCTACACAGAGAGTTCAGACAGACCAGGGCTACAGAGTGAGACCCTGTCTCAAGACAAACAAACAAAAAAACCTTAGATCTTGCAAAAAGCTCTCATTGGAATTTGTTTCCTTTTGCCAACATTTACCTCGACTCCCTGAACCACCCTCCTTCCTTTTCTTTTTTTTTTGGTTTTTTTTTTTTCTGGTTTTTTTTTTTTTTGGTTAGGGTCTGTGTCACCATGTATCCTTGGTTGTCTTGGAACTCATTTTATAGACCAGGCTTGTCTGGAACTCACAGAATCCAACTGCCCCCAAGTCCTGGGATTAAAGATGTATACCACTATGCCCATCTGGACCACCCTCTTTTTATTTTTAAAGATTTTATTTTTAGGGCCTGCCATGGTGGTGCACACTTTTAGTCCCAGTACTCAGGAGGCAGAGGCAGGCAAATCTCTATGAGATCAAGGGGAGCCTGGCCTACATAGTGAGTTCCAGGCCAGCTGGGGCTACAAGAAGACCTTATCTCCACAGGGCTTGGTGGTACACGCCTTTAATCCCAGCACTTGGGAGGCAGAGGCAGGCGGATCTCTGTGAGTTCAAGGTCAGCCTGGTCTACATATCAAGTTGCAGGACAGCTGAGGCTACAGGGAGACCCTGTCTCAAAAAGACCAAAAAAAAAAAAAGAAGACCTTATCTCAAAACAAACATTTTAATTGTATGTGTGTGTGTGCGTGCACATGTGAGTGCTCTCACAGACTAGATTCCCTAGAATTGAAATTACAGGTGGTTGTGAGCTGCCCAACATGGGTGCTGGGAACGGAATTCAGGTCCTCTGCAAGAGCAATCTGTGCTCTTAATCGCTGAGCCATTTCTCCAAACCTGTCATGACCGTCTTTTTTAAAAAAAAGTTTAATGGGTGTTTGCCTGTATGTATGTGTACCACATGCATGCCTGGTGCCCATGGAGGCCAGAAGAGGGCATTAGATCCCCTGGAACTGGAATTACAGCCAATTGTGAGCCTCCATGTGGGTGCTGGGAACCAAACTCAGGTCCTCTGCAAGAGCAGCAGTGCTCTTAACCACTGAACTATCTCTCCAGCCTGGACTACCCTCTTGTGTTCTAGAAGTGTGTCAGCCATTTCCCCTCTTCCACAAGGCTTCCATAGTCTCCCTCATTCAATTCCCTTGACACCAAGATTGGGCTTCAAGCATTCATCCAACTCTTCCCCCATGTTCATTCTCATGAAATTTGTGCCCCACAGTGGGTGGAGAGGATGTGGCTCTTCAAAGATATCATAATGGGAGCTGGGCATGGTGGCACATACCTTTCATCCCAGCACTCAGGAGGCAGAAGCAGATGGATCTCGGTAAATTCAAATCCAACCTGGTCTACAAAGCGAGTTCCAGGCCAGCTAGGGCTACATAGTAAGACCCTGTCTCAAAAGGGGGGGAGTGCTGGAGAGATGACTCAGCTGTTAAGAGCGCTGGCTACTCTTGCAGAAGACCTGGGTTCAATACCCAGCACCTACATGGCGGCTAACAACCATCTGTAACTCCAGTTCCAGGGGATCTGACACCCTCTTCTGACCTCCTCGGTCATTACACGACACAGATACACTTACATACATACAGGCAATACACTTATACAGGTAAAATAAAAATAATTTTTGAAAAAATTGCCAAAAGGTATTATGAGATCCTTTTCTATTCCTGTTTCTCTGGGGGTTCTATCCTGTCTCTGGACCTCAAATTCCACCTGCCCCAGATCCTTCCTATCACATATAGACCAGAGCTTACAGGTAGGTAGTTAGAGCCCCTTGCCTGTGATTTAAAATGTTGCTGCCCATCATCAGCCACATCCCCTCTGTCCCTGCCCCCACAGGTTCTGCCTATACTTACTCCTTTGCCTCACATGCCACCTCCCTGATCCCATCATATAAGTTTCAAATTCCTTCCTGTCTTTTTGAGTACCGGAGAGAGGGATAGGACTGGTTTGTGTGCTGCTTCTGTGGTCGCCATGTTTCTGTGCCCCCCACTCCCTTCTTGGGCCCCTTGCTACCATCCTAGATCAACTATAAATAAGCCACTAACATGATTGGCCCACAGAGATTAAGGATGGTATAATCTCCTAATTAATGCACCCAGAGGTGCCTCTCTAGCCAGTTACCCAGAGCTCTGTTTCCACCCCAAGGTAAAGAAGAACCTAGAATAATACCTTGAGGGGGTTGTGCTGGAGTTTTTAGCATACGGTCTTTAATTCCTGTTCTCACACCTCTGTTCTGTGTGATCCCTGGAGCAAGGGGGCCAGCGTTCTGCTCTCTTCCAAAGAGCTGGGAAGACCAGAGGAAGAAATGATTACAGGACAGTGCACTGTGATGGCTAAACAGGATGCAGACCATGTGGAGCTTTGAGGATGACGGTTGTACTTCAGGAGCCAACCCAGCTTCTGCTCTTTCGGTGTGACTGCACCCTGGTACTCTGGTACTCAACCCTCTACCTGATGCGGTCCCAGGCTCAAGCCCAAGACACAGGTGGAAGGAAGTACTTGAGCCATCCACCCAGAACCTAGGAGCCCTTCTTGCACCACATTGCAGACCCTGGACTCTGTAACCCTTATGATGTCCCAGGTGTCCAGGGTTAGGCCTTGGCTCAGGCCTGCCCCAAGGGCCTCTTCCAACAGCTGTCACCAAAGAAACCTCTCCAGCCAGTTACTCCCTCCAAGCCTCAGGTCTGGCTCCAGGGCTCACCTCACCCCTCCCTAGCTCTTTCCCTCTCTCTTCCTTTCCTTTCCCCTCCCAGCCCTCCCCAGAGCTTTACCTACCCAGGACAACCCCACCCAGCTGTGCAGGGTCCATCCCATAATAATCTCCTCACTAGCCTCCACCCCCCCCAAAGAGAGGCGGCCATCCCATAATAGCCACCCACAAGAGACATTCCGCGGTGACCGCCCCCTCCCTGCAGAGCTGCTGGGAGCAGCCATCCCATAATAGCCGGCCGCCTGCTTTACTGGTTACGGCTGTGGAGGGAGGTGGAGAGGAAATGGAGGGGCGGGGAAGGAGAGGACCAAGGGCCCCCACTTTATGGACCGGAGTGAGGAAAGTAAGGAGAGTAAGGAGAGTGACATAAGGGTTAGGGGGCCAAAGGTGACGTGCAGGTGGGAACCACTGGCCACCACAACCCTTCTGTGAGGCTTTCTACCCATTCCCCAAGGACTCCATTGCCCCCTCCACAACCCAGAGGTGGCTGCTTAGACCGGAGAGATGTCTAGAATGGGTTGAGGTGCCCAGTATGGGGGGGTAGGTGTGTGTGTGTGTGTGTGTGTGTGTAGATGGATGTCAGGTGTTCCTATTGGGCCCTTGGAGGGAAGCTGACCTTAGGATGGGAGAGAGTAAAGGATGAGGGTAGGGGGGTTGCAGAAGAGCTCTTCAGGCCCTCCCCATTCTGCACCACCATCCCATAATAATCCCCCAGCCCCACTCCCCCTCCCACACACGACATCCCATAATATCTTCTGGAGAAGCAGTCCCCGCAGTAGGTACAAAGAGCTATCCCATAATAAGCTCCCCCACCCCCATCATCCCCCCCCCTACCTGCCCCCCCTCAGTCACATGCAGCCGGTGCCATCCCCCGCTGCTCCCCCCTCTGGCCACCAAAGGCCTTGCCAACCCATAATACTCTTGCCTCTGGTCGCAGGAGGCCTCCAGCCCATAATACTCCCTTCCACCACCACCCCCCTTCCCGCCCCGCACCCCTTCCTCCCGCCTCCACTTGGAGCCGGGCCTCACCAGCCCATAATATTCCCCAGTCTCCTAAGGCTGTTCCAGCCCATAATACTCTCCCTGTCTCCTAAGGCCTCTCCATCCCATAATACTGCCAGACGCCTGACCTGTGGGCCAAACCCCAGTCCGTTCCACACTTGGAGGCTGTGTCAGCGCCGCTGGTCTCCCTCCCTGTCCCTCCTCCCTCCTGGGTCAGAGCTTTCCCTCCCGGGCTTGCGCAGCCCTCCTGCCCTGGGCCCCTCTCCCAGCCCCACTCTGTGCCTGCCTGGCCCTTACTTCCTCTCGAACCTTCTCCCTGGTCCATTCTCCACCGCTGGTCCTTCATTCTGATTTCCTCCTTTCGTGCACTTCTCCACCTCCATATTAATCCCTGGGATTGGACATCAAAGATTGGAGAGAGTGCCCCCAGAGGGCAGTGCGCCAGTCACTGCCCCAAGGCTGCCTGCTTGACCCAGCACCATAGAAACGTGCCCAGCCTGCCTATTGCTGGTTCCCCTGGCTCTAGTTCTGATCACTGGCGGGGCTCGTTTGGAAGACGATTCACCTAGGCAAGAGTTCACCTGGAGTCCTTGCTGTCTTCCAGAAGCAAGGGTATCGCAAGCATCCTCGAAGTCCTATTCAAGACCTTGGTGGGAAGAGCGCCTATTTGTGGGACAGCCTTTCAAATTTCATTGACGCTCACAACCACCCAATAAGTAGATACTATGAGCCCCATTTCACGGAGGTGCAAACAGAGGCTCAAAGGGGGTTAACAAGCCAAAGTCATATTGCTAAGAAGTGACAGCTGAAATTACTAGCCAGCTTTGTTTGATTCCAGAGTCCTTGAAACCTTTGACTTTCTCTAAACCCAGTATGAGAAACTTCCCTTTCCAGTTCTTAATTTAAGGGTTCCTATGGAAAGGACAGCATGTGAGAACTATCTTAGCCTTTGTTCCCTAGGGTCTCCTGAAAGAGTAGAGAAGGAAGGCCCATGTGAGTTTACCTCTCCTGTCCCAGTCTTCCATGGCAACCTTCCAGGTGGTAACCTTGCAAGACTTTCCTGTAAGAAGGAAGCATCTCTGTCCTGGTTCGAGAACCTTACTTCTGTCCTACTTCTGAGTTTGTCGTGTTTCAAGACAAGATTGCTACTATACTCCAACTCTTCTGGCCATCCTATAGGAGACTGACTTTGAGGAACTCCAGAACCAAGGGACCATCCCTTCCTGCTGAGTTGGTGGATGATCAAGAGCGCTGATTGTTGCATAAATGTTGAGTACATCTCAGACTTGGGGAGGGGTTTATGGCCAACCGCATGAAGTCTAAGACACCCTATCTATGTGTGCCATTGATGAAGGCAAGCTTCTGCTTCCTGAGCAGTCCATGAGGTGGGATCAATGCAATCGGAAACATAGATGAACCCAATTCTCAGTCCCTGTTCACGCACACTGTATCCAGCACAGGGGTCCAAGGGAAGAGGCAGGAACATGGGTAAGGGGATTAGGATCCTAGAGGAGGAAGATATGGGAAGAGCAAGGAGCACAGAGGTAATGGGGCAGATTCAGGGTGGGATGGCAGTTGAAATCCGGAGGCAAGGAAACTAAGGATAGATATAATGGAGCCAGGGAGTATTACGGGATGGCAAGGCTTTCAGCAGCCTGAAAGAGGAACATCTGGGGGATGGCACTGGCTGCATGTAACTAAGGGGACAGAGCAGGGTTGGGGGAAGGGCAAGTCTCCTAAGGCTGAGAAAGTGGGAGTTTGGGAAACAGCCACTTCCTAGCTGTGACCTTAAGACCTCACATTCTCCCAAGTGTTTCCTCTGTGAAGTGGGAATACTCATGTTCCCTAACTCAGAGGTCATTACAATAATTAAATAAGATGAGGCATCCTAGAAACTATGATGGTACCCACCTGTGACCCCAACACTTCAGAAACTGAGGCAGGAGGGTTGAGAACTCAAAGGCAGTCTGGGATACATAGCAAGAGCCTGCCTCAAAAAAGCGAAACAGCCAGGCTGATCCCAGCAGAACCAGGCAGATCTCTGTGAGTTCGAGGCCACCCTGGTCTACATAGTGAGTTCCAGGTCATCTGGAGCTACAGGGAGACCCTGTCTCAAAAAGATCAAAAAAAAAAAAAAAAAAAAAAAAAAAAAAAAGGAAAACAAAGTAAAAGGCACCAGAAACACTAAATTAAAATCCTTGTGTACAGAAATATTATTTATTGAGATGAGGTATTTGTTACCCAGTAGGCCTTGAACTCTCAATCCTCCTGCCTCAGTTTCCAAAGATGCTTGGGACTACAGGTGTGTGTTACAACAATGTTCTGTGGCCAGAATACTTCCATGGGGGGAGGGGGAACAGGGAACATTAAAAAAAAATGAGCTGGAAAGATGGCTCAGTGGTTAAGGACACTGGCTGTTCTTGCAGAAGACCTGGGTTTGAATTCCAGCACCCACATGGCAGCTAACAACTGTCCATAACTCCAGTTCCAGAGGATCCAACAGCCTCTTCTATCCTCCGAGGGCACTGCACGACACGGGTGCACTTACCTACCATGCAGGCAATACACACATACACATAAAAATAATAAATAAAATATAAAAAAAGAAACCTTAGTGCTAGCCCCCCCACACCATAATGGAGATTGAACCTGAGGCTTTAGCATGCTAGGCAAAACCTGTTCTCAGCCCTTTTTAAAATTTTGAGACGGCCTCAATTCAGTTGCCCATGCTGGCCTTGAACTCAAGATTCCCCTGCCTTAGCCTCCTGAGTAGCTGAGGTTACAGGCCTGGGCCACTACACCTGGCTAATGCTCTTGTTCTTTTACCTTCTACCTGAGATTTTCTCTTCCTCCTTGTGATTTTCCTAGTCCTTCCATGGGGCTGGCCCAGAGCATCAGTCAGGGCTCTGAGTTTCCCTCTTATGGTCACCTTCTTGCTGCTCACTCAGTAATTAATTGTGGAATTAAGGGAAAATAGCAAAGATTCAGTTGTTCTAAAATCTCCACAGTCTGCTACTTGCTAGGTTCAGTCCATTCTTCCTACCGGCAATATCTCTTTATTCTTGCTTCTCTTCTCATGATGGAGACCCTTCAGACACTGGAATGTGTGGAAACAGTCCTTCTGAGCTTTGACACCATAGGTGTCAGTCTGGAGACAACCCATTTCCATCTTTTTTTTTTTTTAATTTTTGGTCTTTTTGAAACAGGGTCTCCGTGTAGTCCCAGCTGTCCTGGAACTCACTATATAGACCAGGCTGGATTGCACTCAGAGATCTGCCTGCCTCTGCGTCCTGCTATGCCTTTTTGTTGTTGTTATTTTGTTGTTTGAAACAGGGTCTCACTATGCATCCTTGGCTGGCCTCAAACACAGAGATCCACCTGCCTCTGCCTCCCAAGTGCTGGGAATAAAGGCCTATACCACCATGCCTGGCTCTTCTACCCACTGCTTCCACAGGCCTTGACTACACTTCTCCCCAACTATTTAACAGTTTCCACAGCGTTCTTTCTCTTTTTTCAGTCTCTTCTTTTCCTGATTTCCCTACAGTTCTATCCTGTGAGCAAACCTCACTGGGCAGCCCTCAGGGACTTCCCATTACCCATTAAATTAACTGCTCCCACCTTCCCCTGCCTTCCTCTATCGTCTGTCTTTCATTATCATTATTGTTCACCCATTCTGTGGTCCCCACTAGAGAGTAAAAGTACTTCACAGCAAGGTCTGACTGTTCATTCAATGGATCTTTATTGAGTACTTCCTCTCTACGAGGCACTGTTCTAGATGTTAGTAGATATATCAATGAATCAAACAAAAATCCTTGCCCCTCCCATACAGCTTACATTCTATCTAGGGAGATGGGTGAGGGGCAGACAGACAATACACATAAAAATTAGAATAAATAAATAAGCAAGTTATACAATACGTTAGGCAATACATGTTATTTTACTTTAGAATTCACTTACATACCTGTGCATAAAAGAACTCAAATTTATTGTTATTTTTATTTTTACTTTTGGGTCTTTTTGAAACAGTGTTTCCCTGTAACCCCAGCTGGCCTAGAACTCACTATGTAGACCAGGCTGGCCTTGAACTTACAGAGATCCACCAGTCTCTGCCTCCCAAGTGCTGGTCTGCCTCTGCCTCCCGAGTGCTGAGATTAAAAACATGAGCCACCATGCCCAACTATGTTTTTATTTTTATTTATTTATTTTTGAGACAGTCTTTTGTGTCCCAGGCTGTGAACTTTGTAAACAGCTGAAGATGACCTTGAACTTCTGATTCTCTCACCTCCACTTCCAGAGTGCAGGAATTATAAGGCTATATCGCCACACTGGGTTTATCTGGTGCTGGGGTTTGAAACCAGAGCTTTGTGAATTCTAGGCAAGCACTCTACAATTTGAGCTACATCCACAGCCTCCCTCAAAGATTTTTTTTAAGAATTTAAAAAATATATTTACTATTTTTATTTTATGTATATGAGTGTATTACCTACATGTATGTGAGTGCACCCATGTCGTGCAATACCTCGGAGGTCAGAAGAGGGCGTCAGTTCCCCTGGAACTGGAGTTAAGGACGGTTCATAGCCGCCATGTGGGTGCCAGGAATCGAACCCAGGTCCTCTGCAAGAGCAGTCAGAGCTGTTAGCCACTGAGCCATCTCTCCAGCCCCAAGGAATTTTTAAAGATTATGATCAGTTCTATTTGAGTAAGGCAAAGCCCTGAGAGTCTCCTTGGGAGGTTTGGTGCAGCTTGTACCCTCCGGTTAAGACTTGTGACTACAAGTCTTGAATCCTGAGGATGAGGGGACACAAGACAGGTGCTAACCTGTAGGCCTTCTTGACAGCAGCTGATAGTTAAGGACCTGGTAGGAGGGCTAAATTCCACAGAGACTGAGAAAGGCTGGACTACTAGTCTAGCACAGAGGAATCTAGGTCAGGCCCCTGGTTTGGCCACCAGGGGTCATTTTACTACTGTAAATCATCAACTGGAGAGAGCATATAAAGACATACAAAGGCTTACTTAACTAAGATATGGGGAATCTCTCTATCTCTACCTTTCTCATGTATTGAGACACACAGGGACATAAGTGCATATAGGACACACACAACAGTGATTCTCAGTGTCACAGTGCCAACTCCACCAGCTGCCTCTACTTAGGTAAAGGGGGAAGGAAACCACATCGCTAGCTTCCAGCTTGCTAAGATGACAGGCTATTCCCTCCTGGCTGTGACAAAGTTCCTTTTTCTTTCCCCAGAGATGCCCCACCCTGGCCATATTTGTGCATCTGATTCCACAGGCATCCCCACCCCACCCCTCCGCACTGCTGCTCTGGTAAGCCCAAGATAATGTTACATTTGGTGCACAGTTCCTACCATACCCTCCAGAAAGCCCCAAGCCTTAAGGGCCACGATTAGCAACTAATTTGTTGATTAGTGCCCTCTTCCAAGAGTCATAAAAATAATGTCCTGGAGGAAGTTAGACGTGAACTCTCATACTTTAAAACAAGTACAATTCGCAGAGTGTGATCCAGGGACCAGATCTTTGAAGAAGTCAGTGAGGTCAAACTAGATTCATAATACTAAGATGTTGCTTGTTTTTTTCACTTTCATCTCTGAAGTATACAGGGAACTTTTAAAAGTTTCATGAAACATGATGAAATTACCATGCTCACAGCTAAATGGAATGCGTGCTTCCGTATTTCCACTTTTTAAAAACTTATTAGCGTTAATTTATTATACACTCAGTATCAAAAGAACAAAGAATAAGCAAGACTCCCTCAATTTCTACGGGCACAAAGGGATTTGAAACCCAAAAGCTTGAGAATTGATGCTTAACTTCAAACTATGTTCTTTAAAAGTCAGGGAGGGAGAAGAGAAAGGAAAAAGAGAGGAGAGGGGATAGGAAGGGGAGAGAGAGAGGAAGGAGGATTAGAAGGGGAAAAAAAGAGGGTAGGGAGGGAGTGAGGAGAGAGAATTAGTGCAGCGGCGGAGAGAGAAACAGGGAGGAGAGAGGAGAGAAGACACAGGGGTAGGGACGGGGAGAGAGAGGGAGGAACTGAGACTGAATATTAAAGATCTAGAATGGAGGAGGCCCTGAGAGTGATAGAGGGAAAAAGGATGACCTAGAAAAGGGACCAAGAACTATGAAGGGAAAGACTCAACCCACAGTTCTGCCCTGTCGCAACTACCTCATGCTGGGTGTTGGGCCTAAACTGTTACAAGTCAATAAATAAGAAGGAACCCAATTCTGTCCATATCAAATAAGCCTTTGTATTATGCCTCCCCCCTGAGCAGGGAACCTGGTGCTATGGTATCCATGGCCCTCAAATCAGCATAGATGTCAGCAGATGTGGGCTGGGATGCAATTCAATGGTAAAGCACTGGCCAAGCATGCTCAGGCACTGGGCTCTGGGTGCCATTCAACACTGAAGTTTGTATCTTGCTTTATTTTGGTTTTGGTATTTTTGTTATTCTTTTTGAAACAGGGTCTCCCTGTAGCCCCAGCTGCCCTGGAACTCACAGAGATCTACCTGCCTCTGTCTCCCGAGTGCTGGGATTAAAGGGATGTGCCACCACACCCAGATTTTATATTTTTTGAAACAGGGTCTCCCTGTAGTCCCAGCTGGCCTGGAAAACTATGTAGACCAGGTTTGGCCTCTATCTCACAGAGATCCACCTGCCTCTACCTCCGCATGCCACCACACCTGGCTTGCTTTGTTTTTAAAGTCAGCAAATGAATTTCTGTGTAGTTGATCCACTAAGGTCTGGGGCTCTTCAGCTCTCAGACTGATGATTTAAATCCAGGATATCCATCTTCTGTTCCATTTACCAGCTCTTAGCCATGGGCAGCCTCCTTGCATGGCTTCCTACACACTAAAGAGGAGTTCCTGTAATATCCACCAGGTTGAAGTTGTCACCAGCAGCACTTTCTTGCCTCTACCCTTGCTTCCACACGTGTTCCCTTCTGCGCACTAGAGCTGGCATTGCCTCAGGAGTCCAAGTGCCTAGCCCACCTCTCTGAAATGCACACTTCTAAGCCTGTCACACTATGCTCCCATGAGCTTCAGAGGGCCGTATCGTGGGGGCACTGGTTAAAAGGGGTTCCAGGATGAGGGGGGTGGAGTAGACCTTGACTGGTGGCATCATGCCCAGTGGTTTGAGTGGACTCTGAAGGTGCTTCGGTGAGCGCTCCTCTAGTCCCGTTAGTGGCCAAAGTTCTGGCACGGAGCGGAGTCCCCAGGTTGCGAAGGGTGTTGCGGAAACCCTCGGCGCTGAAGTAGTACACCAGCGGATCCAGCACGCAGTTGGCGCTGGCCAGCAGCACCACCACCATCAGCACCCCGCGCACCTGCTCTCGGGCCCCCTGGCTGGCCATCACCAGTCCTGCCCGCAGCAGCCCGTACACAGCCAGCGTGGCGTTGTACGGCACGAAGCACAGCAGGAAGATGACGAGGTTGGCCAGCAGGAGGCGCACGGTCTTCTGTCGCTGATGGCTCTGCGTGGCGTCGGGCCTCCCCAGTGTCCAGAAGACCCGGCACGACGAGTAGACCACGGCCGCCAGAGGCAGCAGAAAGCCCAGCGTCTCCGCCAGCAGCAGGAGCGGCAGCAGCCGGCCCTTCCACAGCCCATCGCTGAAACTTTCGAAACACAGGTGCACCGTGATGTTCTGGTACCTGCAGGGCGAGGGCCTGTGCACGCGGGCAGTGGGCACGGCAAACACCAGGATGAGCGCCCACACGCCCAGGCAGAGCCGCCACGCCACGCGGGACCGCCGCAGGTGGCGCAGTCGCAGCGGGTGCACGATGGCCACGTAGCGGTCTATGTTGATGAGCATCAGGAAGATGCAGCTGCCGTACATGTTCATCTGGAAGATGGCGCCCGACATCTGGCACAGGAAGTCAGGGAAGGGCCAGTGGTGCCTTGCATAGTAGGAGAGGCGCAAAGGCAGCGACAGGGTAAAGAGCAAGTCGCTGGCCGCCAGGTTGCACATGTACACGCTCACTACCGACTGTATGCGCAGCACCCGGAGGAAGACCCAGAGGGCCAGGGCGTTGAGTGGGATCCCGGCCGTCAACACCAGGCTGTAGACCACCATGTGCAGATGATGGGTGCTCTGATAGTCAGGGCACGGGATCTCAGAGCTGTTGGTAGAAGAGGCGTTGGCTGAGGAGTTGGCAAACATGGTGCCAATATGTGTAGAGAAGCTAGACTGAGGCATCATGGGGCACACCAAGGTCTGAGCATGGCTTACCTCCAGGGTGGTACCCTGGAGGCTCTCCAGAGTCTGACCAAAAGTAAGCAGAGGCAGAGCATTGGGCGTGTGTGGCCTACGGCTTCAGGGGCAGATGACTGCTAAGGGCTGGAAGACTTTGATGTCACAACTTCATCCTCAGTGGAGACCTGGAATTGGAAGGCAATCAAAAGTGAAAGTTGGCCGGGTGTGGTGGCTCTGGCCTTTAATCCCAGCACATGGGAGGCAGAGGCAGGTGGATCTTTGTGAGTTCGAGGCCAGCCTGGTCTACATAGTGAGTTCTAAAAAAAAAAAAAAAAAAAAAAAAAAAAAAAAAAAAAAGTGAAAGTTATGCTCACAGAAAGGCAGTCACAGATGCTTGGCTCAACTGACTGGCCTGGGTCTCAGCCTCAAGGCTTTCTTGACCCCATCTTTCCCTTTCCTTCTACCAGAATGGCTCCCTTTTTTCTTCTTCTTTTCAAAAAAAAATTTTTTTTTAATTTTTTATGTTATGAGTACATTTGCCTGCATGTTTATAAGTGTAATACCTGTGGAGGTCAGAAGAGGGCATGGGATTCCACTGGAAGGGGAGTTTCAGAAGGTTGTTAGCTGCCCTGGGGGTGCTGGGAATCAAACCTAGGTCCTCTGTAAGAGCAGCAAGTGTTCTTAACCACTGAGCTATCTCTCCAGCCCCTCTTTTTCTTTTTCTTTCTTTTTTTCTTTTTTTTTTATCTTTTTGAGACAGGGTCTCCCTGTACCCCCAGCTGTCCTGGAACTCACTATGTAGACCAGGCTGGCCTTGAACTCACAGATATCCATCTGCCTCTGCCTCCCAAGTGCTGGGATTAAAGGAGCACCACCATGCATGGCCCCAGAATGGCTTTTTTTTAAAAGTTATTATTTTTATTTTACATTGTCTGCATGTATGTAAGTGTACCTATGTTGTGCAATGCTCACAGAGGTCGGAAGAGGACATGGGATTCCCCTGGAACTGGAGTTGAATGCTGTTAGTCACCATGTGGGTGCTAGGAACCAAACCTGGGTCCTCTGCAAGAGCAGTCAGTGCTCTTAACCACTGAGCCACCTCTCCAGTCCCCAAAATAGCTTCTTATAGCTCCTATCTATTGTCAAATGCCCAGGTCCTGCAGTCATGGATTCCAAACTGTCTAGGTATATGTACTAGCTTTGCCACTTGCCTAGCCACATGACCTCAAAGAAGTTATTCTTTCTGAGCCTTATCTGGGTGCATGGGAATAGTCTTTACTTCAAAAGGCTGTTTGGACATTAAATAAGATAATGCACATTAAATGCTTAGATTTCAGTTCTAAGAACCCTCCCTCCCTCCCTCCTTAGATGCTTACTGCATCTTTAGAAGGTTCCAGGGAGTCTACAGCAGTGAATAAAACAAAGGCCTTGCCCCACCTGCTTCCATTCCATTAGAGGGAGACTAACAACAACAACAACAACAACAAAGAAAGCAAACAAATAAGTCTGACAAGTTTTGAGAAGTGCTATGGAGCACCTCCCCTGGGCCAGGGCCTGGGTTAGCTCCCCATTATCTGAGGAATAAAGTTCACACTCTCAAGTCCAGTACAAACTCCCAGCCTTGGTCATTACATCCACCTTTCCCCTTGTGGGCTGGGTTTGGTCAGCGAGACCCAGCTGAGTTCAGCTTGATTGACTTAACCCTCTATTCCTTCATCTATAAAATGGGAATAAGAATGTATTGATGCATTCCAAGGCAATTACCACCAGCTTTGGGCAGAAACACATTAACAGCACTTTGATATTTCTGTCAGAGAGGTGGGAGAAGACACTAAGGGCTGAGTTTTCCAAGATGCTCTCCGAGAGAGGCTACTTCGAGGTCTTTCAGAGGGGTTCTGTTACACGGGTACACTATGGGGTGGTAGTGAGGGCTCATAGAGGATGCTAGGCTTGGAGAGGCAGAGGTAGGCTGGGAAGTACACCTTAGGCTACTGGGAAAAGTATATAGCAATTGCAGTCATGCAAAGTCAGCATACCAAAGATACACCACAGGACAAGACACAAGTCTTAGGATCCTACTCCCTCACTTGCAAGAGGCCTGTGATGGTTTGAATGATAATGTCCTCCATAGGCTCCAAGTATTTGGACATTCTCTACCCAGATGGTGGTGCTGTTTTGGGAGGTTTTAGAAGGTATGGCCATCCTGGAGGAAGCACGTCACTGGGGGTGGGCTTAGAGAGTCCTTAAGCCTTGACAGATCGCCAGTTGCTCTCCTGCTTCCTGTGCCTGCGTGATGTGAGAGCTTCACTTCAGCTGCTCCTGTTCCCACCACCTCCAGCAACCATGCCTCCCTGCCATGATGGACTGTAATTGCCCTGGAACCGTAAGCTCAAATAAACCCTTCCTTCGATAAATTACTTGGGTCAGTGTTTCTATCACAGCAACAGAAAAGTGACTAATACAAGGCCCCAGAAGCTACCTCTCCATCCCTACCTCATACACAATTTATTATTTATTATTGAACGAAATCTCCCAGAAAACTGCAGCTTAAAACTGAATATTCTACAAAGGTTGATCAGTTGATTAGAATTTCAATGACTGTAGAGACTTTGGATTGTTGCAGGTTCAGAGCCTAATTACCATTTATATTGGGACATCTTTAGCCCCCTAAATAGCCACTCCTTGCCCATCCTTGTTTCTGACTTAACATCTTGTGACTGGCACAAAAATCTTTTGAAATGTATTAACTTAGCAAACCACCAACTGCCACTAACCAAAGGCTGTCATCAGATAGCACATGAGGCCTATAGCTGAGATTTTTCTTTTGCTGTATCTGCCTACTTAATGTTTCCACAATGTATTTGAAAAGTGTCTTGATTTATGACTTTTCTTTGTTCTGTTAGTACACAAACTTCACGAAACTGCTTCCATACTGGAACATGGAATTTGGGGTAACCTGAATCTGTATTCTCCAGCCATGGAGAAATGGCTCAGTAGTAAAGAGCACTGGATGTTCTCACAGAGGACCTGGGTTCAGTCCCCAGCACCCACATGGCAAATAACAACCATCTATAACTCCAGTTCCAGGGATCCAATGCCCTCTTCTGACCTTCACAGTCATTGCACAACATACATGCAGGTAATACACTCATACATATAAAATATAAGTAAACAAATAAATGGTGTGGTGGCACAGGCCTGTAATTCCAAAGACTGAGGCAAGGCTATATCCTGGCTATATAGTGAAAGAAATCCTCTTTCAAAAACCATATAGGGCACCTGGCATGGTGGTACATGCCTTTAATCCCAGCACTCGGGAGGCAGAGGCAGGTGGATTTTTGTGAGTTCAAGGCCAGCCTGGTCTACATAGTGAGTTCCAGGACAGCTGGGGCTACAAGGAGACCCTGTCTCAAAAAGACAAAAAAAAAAAAAAAAAAAAAAACCATATAGGGCAGGATGGTTCAGTAGGTGGAGGCACCTACAACTGGGTCTGACCACCTAAATGCAATCCCTGGGACCTGCATGGCAGAAGGAAGAGAGCTGGTACCCACCAGTTGTCATTTGACTGCCACACCAGAGCTATGCTACACACACACACACACACACACACATACACAATGTAACTAAAAAACAAAACACTTATTTACATTGTATTAGTTGTAAATTACAAGTAATCTAATTTGGGGAGAGAGGAAGCCCACACAGGGTCTCAGGTAGCCCAGACTACTCTCAAACTATGTAGCCAAGAGTGGTCTTGAACTTCTACTTCTCCAGCCTTCATCTCCCAAATACTGGGATTACAGCCATGCAGCATCTGACCTGGTTTTAGAGAAAGATAATTTAAAGTACATATGTCAAAATGTATCAGATCTATGAATTCTGGTGTCTGAGAAGGTCTGGGTACCAACCGCCCTCCCCAGATACCAAAACATGACTAATTCCACATGGGATGTAAACATGCTGAGAAGCAAAAACCAGGCTCATTTCTATACAGGACCCCACCCCCACGCCATGTTTCTTTGCTCCTCTCACAGCAAGCCGGTGCTAATTCTGCACATACCTTTTGCTCTCAGGCCTCTTCCTTTTCATTGGTGTTTCTTCAACTTGGAATATCCTTCCTTCCATTCTCCACCTGGCAAACACAGTCATTTTACAGGATGCTGTGAATCCTTTCCTGCTTCTGCCTTCCTCAGCGGGGCAGATGTGATGTAGCCCCTTCCCCTTGTCCTCCCCAGGGTGTGGGGTGCACAGCTACCTTAGCTGTTCTTGTGTTCTCAGCCCCTCCCATTAGACTGTGAGCTCAGTGAAGGAGGAATTGTGTGTGGACTGTGGCTCACGCCACCATGTGGGTGCTAGGAACTGAACCTGAGTCTCTGCAAGAGCAACCAGTGCTCTTAATGAACCATCTCTCCAGCCCTGGCTCATTTATCTTTGCAGTCTCAATATCTGCTCTAGTACAAGTGGAGTGGGAAATAAGAGTTGTCATTGACGGTCACCATACCCCAGGTATGTTATATA
>NW_008360324.1:2219666-2227896 GCF_000622305.1 Nannospalax galili | reverse complement strand
TATATATATATATATACATCCAGCAGTCCTTTGAGGTAGGTGTTTATTGTTATAGGAAAGGAAACAGAAGCCCATTGGCTGGCCATTGAGAAGTAAAGGTGGGACTCAGACTTAGGACCGCCCTACTCCAAAGTCCAAGCCTGTGCTGAGCTGCTCCCAACAAGACTGAATAGGAGGGTATATGGATGGGTGCTGGCCAGAGCACCTGGTCTTTTATAATTGCCTATATGAGATGTATACCCATGGGTAACATTTCATTTCCTCATTTGTCCAATTGAAATGCATTTTAATAACCCACTTCCTTCTTAATCCTCTTAGAACATTGGTAGCACAAATTCATCTCTCTTTCACACGCACAAATATGCCTCTACAATTTTCTCCTAAGTACTCAAGCACTTAAGCAAGGTGCAGTGATGCATTCCTGTAGTCCCAGTTACTCAGGAGGCTGAGGCAGGAGCATGGCTTGAGCCCAACAGTGTGGACCAGCATAAGCCACAAAGGGAGCCCTGGTCTCAAAAGAATAAGAAAAAAAGCACTTAAGCACTTAGGTTGCTGCTTTCAACCCATTACCTGTTTTGTGTCTCTTTCCCCAACTAGATGGCAAGGTCCTGGGGTGAGGACTATACAGATATACTCCTCCATCTCTGTATTTGGTAGATCCTCTAGATCATTCTCTTTGGCTACTTGGAAGGAAATCTAGTTCCCATTCAACATGTTAGCCCACCTGTTGTAACCATGACCATCTAACCACTATGCTCCTGATTCTGGTCCATTTACAGTACTCATTCACAAGACACCAAGTCTCTTTTTTTGTGTGTTTGTTTTTGAGATAGGGCCTCACTATGTATCCCTGGCTGGCCTGGAACTTGCTATGCAGACCAAGCTGGCCTTGAACCCACAGAGATCTGCCTGCCTTGGCCTCCTGAGCACTGGTATTAAAGGTGTGCACTAGTCCAAAAAAACAAGCCAGGCATGGTGGCACACGCCTTTAATCTCAGCACTCGGGAGGCAGAGGCAGGCAGATCTCTGTGAGTTCAAGGCCAGCCTGGTCCACATAGTGAGTTCCAGAACAGCTGGGGCTACAGGGAGACCCTGTCTCAAAAAGACCAAAAAAAAAAGGTGTGCACTACCATGCCAAGTTTGAACTGACACCACGTCTCTAAACAAGCCTCTTTGGAAACTTCTTGCATTAAAATTTCAGTAGTGGTTTATAATTTCAGTAACACCTCATCATTATTTTTCTAAAATTTTATTTATTTACTTATTTGTGTGTATGAGTGTTTTGCCTGCATGTATTAAATGTACCATGTACATGTAATGCCCATGAAGGCCAGAAGAGGGTGTTGGATCCCCTGGAACTGGAGTTACAGATCCTTCCTGATATGTGGATGCTGGGAATTGAACCTGGGTCCTCAGCAAGAGCAGCCAGTGCGCTTAGTTGCTGAGCCATCTCTCCAGCCCCCCACATTATCATTCTTAACCATCACTTGCAGAATCAGTAACTCCTTGCAATTAGGAAGTACACTGTACATGCTGAGTGGGTGAAGGAGTGGATTCTTTCCCAAGAATTCCAAGTCTTTCTATTCAAAGAGTTATGTTTAAGCAGAGCAGACCAAAATGGATTCCTTGAGCCGCAGCTACTCAAAGGTGAATTGAAGAATCCTTTAGTAAAGGAAATAACGATGATCTCATAAGCCTATTCCAAAGAAGAAAAGTTCTTGGGTTTCTTTCCAGCAGAGAAAAAGCTCCCTCTTTCTGACAGAGCCCCACAGAAAGACCAAGCCACCAGACCCCTGCGTGCTCCTCACCCCGTTCCCCTGCTTCCCTGAGTCCTGGGCTTCTGTGTGGAACTATATGGGCACAATGCCAGGCCAGATGGCAAAGATGGGAAAAACTGCCAAAGAGAAGGCAAACAGGAAATGGAAGGAGGGATGTAGATGTGGGGGAGGGGCCGCACAGACCCTCTCTCCAGTCATGCCTTGAGGAAGAGATCAGGTTGTGAGGAGAGATGAAAAAAAAAAAAAAAATCAAACAGCAACTGCCTCCAAAAAGAAGGAACAGTGGGGTTTCATTTCACCAGCAGGGAGGAGGGCCATGGAGGCCCACATGGGCTCAGTAACATGGACAGTTGCTGATGTCACATGAGCATACCACAACACGTTTTCATGCACAGACACACAGAGGCATGCACACACTAGTATACAAATCAGTGCCTGTGCACACCCTGTAACATACAAGCAGAAACACATGGGCCAGAGGAACGATAGCTCAGCCACTGCCTTAAGGAAAATCTTTTACATATATGCACATAGAACCAGCCACCTTCATAAGCACATGCTCATGCAGATGCGTGCCAATAGACCTCAACACCCACAGGCATGGAGGGGCAAAGAAACCACCATGTATCTACAGAGAGACATCAGAGGCACGCACATTCCACCCCCACCCCCCATCCCTACCAATGCTCACGCTAGAGCAGCGTATGGGCTCAAGGTGTCTTTCGACTCCCATGTGCAAATCTGGGGCCCAAGTTCCTTACCTCCTCAGGACCTCTGGAACCTGTCCCACTGCCCTCTGAGCTGGGCTGGGTACTGCTTTCAGCTGAGATAAGCGAGAGGGGCAGGGCTATTTTCTGCCACAGGCAGGAAGTAAGAACCAGGAGTGAAATGGGCAGGAGGCTAGCTCATGATAGGTCCCCCACTCTTTTCCACATGCCCTGCCCTTGAGAGCCACCCACCCCAGCATGAGGCCAACATTTAGCTGCGGACAGGGGCTAGGACAGTAATACTTCTTCAATTTCCAGTTCGGCCCACCACTGTCTGTGCGCTTCTTGCTTGCCCCTCCCCTACACGCCCCAAATGCCCTGCTTTTTGCCTCTTCTTTTTTTGTTTTTGTTTTTTGAGACAGGGTCTCACTATGTAGTCCTGGCTGGCCTAGAACTATGTAGACCACGCTGGCCTTGAACTCACAGAGATCCACCTGTTTCTGCTTCCCAAATGCTGAGATTAAAGATATGCACCACCACCCCTTTTTGCCTCCTCATATTCCCAAATTCATATCTTTCTGCCTTCTCCACTAGACCAGAATTCAGATCTCCCCTTTCCCCCTATGATTAGTTCTGGGACAGCCCCAACCTTAATTTAAATTCTCTTTACCAGTCTCTCAACCTCAACACAGGACATATCGCTTTGTAAAATGTACAAACTGCAAGTTAGTTAGCTAACTTCCTCTGCTCATCTGTGTTCGGGTGATGTTGGGTGGGTAGGGTGGGTGCATCTTTGCCCCAGACATGCTTAGGTATAAGGATGCCTTCATTTCCATGTATTTAAGTTCCCCCAATAGTCCTCATCTGCGCTGAGAACTCTGTCTCAGACCCATGTGAAAAGCTCTGTCCCAGATTCAAATATACTTGTATGCACCTGGGATCCCAGCACTCAGGAGGCAGAAGGCAGGAGAATCACCACAAGTTCAAAGCCTGGTCTACACAGCAAGGTCCAGGCCAGACAAGAAACCCTGTCTCACTGAGAAAAAAAAATATCTGTTCCAGAGCTTCCTGGGGGCACAAATTGGTCCTGCCAATCAGTTTTTCCCGGAGAAGATGGGAAAGTCTGTGGTGTGAAGACGGAGACAGTCTAGGACCACCAGGATTAGAGAGGAGGCCTCCTTTGTTCCAGGAGCCAAAGATAGGTGTCCCTTAGGTACAGACCAGGATATCGGGTCTTATCACTGGGCTCCTCCCGTCTCCCTGTCCTTCCAATATCATCCTCAGCCTTATAGTCTTCCTCCCTGGGTATGATGATTTCCTTCCCGACATCTATCCATCCATCTTTTCCTTCTTCCCCCTCCTTCCCTTCCTTCCCTTACTCCTTCTTCCCTTCCTCCCTCCCGCTTTCCTTCTTTTCCCTACCCTTCCCTTCTGTCCTTTCTCCCTCCCTCTTTCTTTCCCTCCTTCCCTTCCTCCCTCCCTTCCTTTCCTTCTTTTCTCCCTCCACCTCCCTTACTTCCTCCCCCTTTTCTTCCTCTTCCTTCTTCCCTTCTTTTTCCTTCGTTCTTTTTTACTACCTCCCCCAGAGAGGGTCTCACTATATTTCTCTTCCTGACTTGAAATTCATGACAACTCTCCTGCCTCAAACTCCTGAGTGCTGGGAATATACTCATCCTTCCCAACACTTCTCTGGAAAAAGGTCAAAGGCAAAGGCAGCCTAGAGCTCAGGAATTAGTTTTCCTGATGCATGGATGACAGATTGCCACCTCACCCTCCACCCTATCTTCAAGAGCTGGAAAAGCAGGAAATAAAGTCCCAACCAAGAAAAGTCATTGCTATGGGCTCAGCTGGGTGCTGGTCTGTGCCCTGTGTACATCTTACCCATGCTTCAAGCTGGACAGGTCCTGCCTCTTCTGAATAATCTTCTGGAGCCTCCTAGGCTGGGTGACCTCACTCTGAACTTCTAGTGTACCACTGGCCTCAGAGGCCCACACCCTTTGTGTTTTTGTTTTTGATGCTGGGGTTGAACTCAGGGCCTGTGCTCACCGGCCAAGCACCCTACCTCTCAGCTACACCTCTAGCCCGCTTAGATCTCCCCTTTTCTTTTCTTTCTTTCTTTTTTTTTTTTTTTTTTTTTTGGTCTTTTTGAGACAGGGTCTCCCTGTAGCCCCAGCTGTCCTGGGACTCACTATATAGACCAGGCTGGCCTTGAACTCACAGAGATCCTCCTGCCTCTGCCTCCTGAGTGCTGGGAATAAAGGCGTGCGTCACCACGCCCAGCGCCCTTTTCTTTTTAAAAGGATATTTTATTTTATTTTATGTGTATGAGTGTATTGCCTGCATGTGTGTTAGTGTACCCATGTCGTGCAGTGCCTGAGACAGTCAGAAGGAGTAGGACCCCATGGAACTGGAACCATAGATGGTTGTTAGCTGCCATGTGAGTGCTGGGAACTGAACCTGGGTCCTCTGCAAGAGCAGTCAGTGCTCTTAACTGCTGAGCCAACTCTCCAACCCCAGATCTCCCCTTTTCTGTTGTCTCCTTCTTGCTTTTTTTAATGCCCCTGGACATAAAAGGTCTCTATGTCAGTGGAGCTGGGGTCTAGTGTCTCTGGGTGGTCAGGATGTGGGTGGTGTGATGCTCGCTTTCACGTTTCTTGCCTCCATTTCCCCCAGGGCTACACTTCAGCTTACCATAAGGGAAGAGTTCAGAGGGACAAGTTTGTGAAAGTCCCTTTCTTGTCACAGAGGCCCCCATACACATAGGCAGTAGGCAGGCAGCAGCCCACACTAGTAAGATAAAAGTCCCCAGATAGCCTTCCACAGGTTCCCACCTGTGCTCACTAACTGGTTTCCTCTCTTTCGTGCCACTCATGAGCCATAGTCTGTAGGTCAGACCCATGGGGACCTATAGCTCAGCTGGCCCAACATCCTTCTATTATAGATATGCTTTGCAGGTTGGAGCAATGCTTTCCTCAAGCCCCCATTAAAATACACCATGGAAGGCTGGGGGTGTAGCTCAGCATTCACAAACCCGTTTTCTACCTCCAGTGCTGCAAAAAGAAATAGAGCTGGGCATGGTGGCACACGTGTAGTTCCAGATACCAGGGAGGCTGAGGCACAGGATCACTTGAGGTTAGGAGCTCAAGACCAGCTTGGAAAACAGTGAGATTCCCCTCCCCAAGAGATGCAGGGAGCTGGGGATGGAGCTTAGTTAGTAGAGTGCTTGCCTTATATGCACAAAGCTCTGGGTTCACCTTCATTACTTGTATTAACCTGGTCCCAGCCAGAGGTAGAGCATCAGGAGTTCAAGGTCATCCTCAGCCACATGTTTTTTGTTTTTTAAACTTTCTGAGATAGGGTCTTGACTGAAAGTTCTAGGCTGACCTACAACTTTCGAACCTCCTTGCATCAGCTTCCTGAGTAGCTGGGATTATAGGCCTGTACTACTACCCAACTCTCAATCTTTTTTAAAAAGATTTATTATTTTATGTGTTTGTGTATGTGTGTATGTACACTTGTGTGCAAATGCCCAAAGAGGGTGTCTGATCTCCTGGAGCTGAAGTTACAGGCAGTTGTTAGCTACGACAAAATAGGTACTAGGAACTGAACTCGGGTCCTCTGGAAGAACAGCAAGTGCTCTTAACTGTTCACTCATCTCTCCAGCCCTTACACAGAGATTTTTGAGGCCAGCCTGGCCTATAAGGGACCTGTCTCAAAAAGGGAACACTTGGGATGTAGCTCAGTGTTAAAGCAAGTGCTTAGCTTATAGTGCATTCCATCTCTAGCACCAGATAACTAAATAAAATATACCTTGGTAACCTGGGAAAGATAGTACTAAGAACACATCCAGGTAAGCTATTATCAGACTTTAATCAGATCAGCTCAGTGTCTTCCAGGTCAGGACCTGGCCCTAGGGGATGAGTGGGTGTGAGGGGAACAGACCTCAGAGGGCCTTCCTTGGGAAGCTCAGGTTCAACATAAGAGGAAGGGGACTAAAGATTCAGAGGAGGACCCAAATGATGGCCCATAGTGGGACAGTGGGGTGTCAGACCTGTTGGCTGCCTCATCAGTCTCCCCCAGAGAAGATCTATCACGTGGGGCATCCCTCTTTGGCTTTCCACTCTATTCAGAAAGGTTTCCCAGGGCCCACCCTCATTCTCCATCCCCACCCATGTCCCCTACTTCTATGCCTTGGGACCCCTGGATGGTTCAACCCCACCTGTCACACCCCCATACCTGAGCTCCGTCGCTCTGCCGCTTCCCCAAACCTCCTTCCGCTGCCGCTCTGGGTTGGGCTGGGCTGGGCTGGGCTGGTAGGACCTGCTCTGGGTGGACCTGACACGCCCACCTCCTAGAGCTCAGCACATCCCTCCCAGCTCCTTACACTCACCCAACCTCACTGAGTCAAAAAGAAAAAGCACTGAACTCAGAAGCCTTCAGAAATGGGGCAGAGAAGCAAGGCTCAGCAGCTTTTGACAGTCTAGCTCTGACTCTTGCTGTCTAACTCCCCCAATCTATGGCTCTCACACTCTAACAGCTTCCGGGACTCTAAGCGTCACACGTACCCACTGATGCCTGATGACTAACTGCAGTTTGCTGTTCTCACCTGGCCCTCCCTGCCTGTCTCTCTTCCTCTCTTGGGTCAGCTAGGTGGCTTAGTCCATGTGGTTTAGTGGTTGTTCCTTCCCCTGCCGGTAGCCCATAGGCATGCCAACTGTCCTCCCTCCTTGCCTGCCTACCAGTACAAACCGAGTTCCTCCTCTTTGCTATCTCCCTCAGGCTGGGAGCTCCCAGAAGCAGGGAGCCTATGGTGGTCCTTGTCTGCTTCTTTAGGCTGAGCACAGCCCATCAATAAACATTAACAAGCAAAAAAAGGTGAAGTTTTTGGGTGGTAGTGGAAAGCGGTGTTGTGGTTAAGTGGGTTTGGCAAACACTAGGTGAAATGCATTTTTCTTCCGTGCAGCATTAAGATGGGCTGATCCTTGTGGTTGACAGTGGGTACATGAGGGTACATTACACTAATTTTTCTATTCCTTTGTGGAGATGGAATCTAGGGTCACATGTGCATTTTAAGCAAGTGCTCTACCACTGAGCCACATCCTAAGCATGTTTGAATTGTGCATGTTTGAATTTCTTTGGTTTTGGTTTTTTTGAGACAAGTTTCATTACATAGCTCTAGCTGGCTTCATACTCATAATGATCCTCCTGCTTCTGCTCTCTGACCTAAAAAAAAGACTTTAAAACTTGTATTCATATGCATATGTGCCTGAGTGTATGTGTGTGTACCACATGAGTACAGGAGTCTGGTGGCCAGAAGGCGGCCTTGGAGTCCCTGGAACTGAAGTTACAGGAGGTTGTGACTGCCAAATGAGTGTTAGGAACTGAACTAGGGTCCTCTGTAAGAGCAACAAGTGCTCTTAACTGCTAAGCCGTCTATCTCTTCAGGCCCTTGATTTAAAAAAAAAATTTTTGGAGGGGTGATTGTATTGATTGCCTGAATTATGTAAGTGCACCTGTGTCACGCAATACCCATGGAGGTCAGAAGAGGGCATTGGATCCCCTAGAACTAGAGTTACATGGATGGTTGTTAGCCACCATATAGGTATTGGGAACTGAACCTGGATCCTCTGCAAGAGCAGTCAGTGTGCTTAACTGCTGAGCCATCTCTCCAGACTCCAAGGCCCTTGATTTTTTTTTTTTTTTTTTTTTTTTTTTTTTTGAACAGGGCTCCCCTTGATCCCCAAC
>NW_008360324.1:2201046-2219592 GCF_000622305.1 Nannospalax galili | reverse complement strand
TTGAGACAGGGTCTCCCTGTAGCCCCAAGCTGGCCTGGAACTCACTATGTAGACCAGGCTGGCCTTGAACTCACAGAGATCCACCTGCCTCTGCCTCCCGAGTGCTGGGATTAAAGACATGCGCCACCACGCCTGGTGATGATAGATAATTTTTAAAAAGTAAGAAAATCCTACACTCAGTCTGAACTCATGAAGCCCAGAGCTTCAGAAATGAAGACCTACATGCCCTCACAATCCACATAACCCCTCAGATCCCAGCCACGCCCCTCTTCAGTTAACTCCTTGATTGCTTAGGTCTGCTGCTTCTCCTGGCAGAGGGTTCTTCCCTGAATGCCATTCCCATGACATCCTTTTACCTGCAGGTGGATCCCTAAAATTAAGAGCTGGAGATAGATTCTCAGAGAGTAAGGTAGTCTTGCTGAAGATGGGGATCATACCAAAACAGAGTACACAGGCTGAAAATAAACACTTTATATAAATATGTTCTTCAGCAGATGGAGTTCCCATCACAGACCTCTCTGGGACTGCTGTCCCAACCCAAGGAAAATGTGAGTAGGGGCCAGGTAAGAGACCTGTGAGGGGCACCTAGAAGCCAACTGACAGATGAGGTCTAAAAGCAATGGAAAAGGTAGAAAGGAAGGGCTAGGGTGGGGACAGCACAGACCCCAGTTCATCCGAACTGGCCTAGAGTTAAAGTGCTGAACTCCTGGCTCCATCGAAGTATAATGTCCTCACTTTTAGCCGGAGTCAACACGTTGTATGTCTCGTTCTGCAGACATCTCATGCGGGACACCTACAAGGGATATATACATAGGTTCTGTGTCTCAGAGGCACACAAGAAGCATGAGGTAAGGAGGTGTCAGAAGCAGGCATAGGTAGTAGAGGGAAGACAGAAACTTGGATGGCGGTTTTTAAGTAGTTCAACCTCCTTTAGGAAATGAGCTAAGACTCAGGGAGGAAGTATCTTATTCCAGACTACCCGATGAGTAAGATTAGAAGGCCAGAATGAAAGTCACCATCCAGTTCCCAGGCCAGCTGAGGGTTCTCCCTGTGGTGCCCTCAAGACCCATCCCTCTTATCTATGCTAGCCTCCCCTGCCCTCTGAGGGAGCCTGGCTCACTCCAAAACTGAGAAGAGGAAGAGGCACTGTATGGAGGCCTTTGCCCCAGAGATGCAAGTAGGGAACTGCTCTCCACAGCCCAGTTTCTGGAAAAGAGGGACTCAGAACAGACTGTCCTAGGTGGCTGACTAAGGGGTTGGTGGGAGGTAGATGGGTGGAGGATTGCTTACCTTTCGGTTCTGGTTTTTCATCAGGCACTGTTGACTTTTGAAGGAACAGTAATTTGGGTACTGGACATAGTCTGTGTCACAAACCTAAACCCGGAGTCAGGGAAGGGAACAAGATATCAGAATACTAACAGGTCACCAGTCCCTAGAGTATGGATAATAGCAGACCTGGGCAAGGAACCAGGTCTTACATACCTGGGGTGCCCCCGACTCTCTCTCTCTCTGAGGAACAGGCCTCTTCTCCCTCTACCCTTGTCCTCCCACCCACCTGGGAAACAGTCAGGAGGTGGGGAGAATCAGAAGGGCCTGCCCTATTGGTCAGTTTACTGGGAGTGAATAGAGAGAGATGGTCAAGGGTCCAGCACATCAGCTGGGGGAGGGAGCAGATAAATGGCCAAGGGCAGGCTTAGTATACCCAAGGCCCTGGGTTCCATCCACATACACACACAAAGTGTAGAACTCAGGAAGGTGACCCAATTAGTGGTCCAATTACTCTGGTGATGAGTGAGGGGGGAGGGCAGAGAGTCTCTAATGGATAACAGTGGATCATTCACTACTCTGTGAACCTTCGCTGCCTGTCTATAGATCTATGGAGGAGGCCGAGATATTTCCTGAGGTTCTTCCGGATCTTAGGGGTCCAAGTACAAGAATAGCCATGCAGCGCCCACCATACATCGCATAAGGGAACAGTCCTTAGCTCAACTCCCAGCCTTTCTTTTTTTCTTATCTCTTCATGCTAGAGAGAAGGATGCCAAGCAGGTGCTCTGCCACACAGTCACACCCACAGCCCGAACCAGCACTTTTGGGAAGTTACTTCTATTCCTTGCCTGGGCTCCTCCTATCAAACCACAGGAGGGGTGGGGCCTGGCTCTCAGCAACAATAGGTAATTAACTCCCTGGAGGAGGTAACTTTGGAAGAGGAGAAATGAGCTGATGTGGGGAAAGCACTGGAAGAGATGAGAAGAAGGCTGTCAGGCTGAAGCAGGGAGGCAGGCATCACAGGGCTGGGTGGCTTCTAATATTTTACTGTAGCAGTGAACAGAACTTTGGCCTGGAGTAGGCAGAGACTTGACCAAAGCCACTCAGCAAGTAACTGGCAGAGCTGGGACTAGAACCTGTATCTCCATCTCTTGTCTCCCACTGGGCAGGGTTCCTATTACTTTATCCAATGTAACCCTACTGTACTTGGGGAAGGGTATGCAGTGGTCTGTTGAAGAATGGCAGGATATCCCTGAGGACTAATCTTAAACTCTTTCCTCATCCTTGGGCTTCCCAGAACAAGAAAACCTGGAAGGAACCTGGTGAGGTTGGGAGCTGAGGTTGGAGAAAACGGTCTGACCTTGGTGGGGAAATCCCCTTCCTGGAAGCTAAGGAACTCAGCCTTGAGCCAGCTGGAGACTCTGTTATCTTCACAGCCCTTTGTGGCAAGCCGGGCACACCAGAAGTCCATGCGGAGCCCACCGTACATATCTAGCCCAAAAAAGCGGCCTCCTTCCGGGATCCCTGCCTATACACAGAAGACAAGTGAGAGGCACATGTCTCCCTCCCTCCAAGCCTCCTTCCCACAGCCCCACTGCAGCCTGCCCAGTGAGGTACCTGGTTGCCGGTGGATATGCTCTGGGCTGAGAGCAAGGGGCTGATGAAGGATGTCTTGTGGGAAGCATCACACTGCTGCCGTTGCACGTTGCCCTCAGTGTGGCACTGTTCCAACTTCAGGGAACAGAATGCACAGAGGGGACAGGCAGCTGTGTGTCGCCGTCCAAGACTGTCACAGACCTGGGACAGGAGTGTGAGTGAGAGGCTGAGGCTTGGCAGGCTGCCCTCGTGCTTGTATCAGCCCTCTAGAGCCACCACCAGGATGTTGGATGCATTTGCCTCAAGGCCCTTTGCTAGCTTTCTGTTTTTAATTCCTGTCCTCTTTCCCAAGGATTCCTCAGGAACCTCATCTCAGTTCTTTCTGGCCCCTTTTCTGCGATGGTTTCTGTGAGCCTAGTTAATTTTCATTTACCTGCAGATCGCACCCAAATTTTTATATCACTAGCTCAGATTTCTTCCCCAAGCTCCAAATTCTTGCCAAGTGACTGATAGGCATCTCCCATCAGCTGACACACACATCACCCTTGCTTAACCAATCTGAAAAGGACCCGTAATCCTGTTCTCCACTCCACTAATGATAATACTAATATTTGCAGAGGTGACATAATGCTGGCAGGCAGAGGCAGGAGGATCATAAATTTGAAGGCTTGCCTAAGCTGCATAATAAGCTGCTCTCCAAAAAAATGAAACAGGCATAGTGGTTCACCCTCTTGGGAAGTAGAATCGGCAGAAGGATTAGGGATTCAAGATCATCTTGGCTACATATCAAGTTCCAGGTTAACCTGGGCTACAGGAGACCCTGTCTAAAAACAAATAATAGCCAGGTGTGGTGGCGCACACCTTTAGTCCCAGCACCTGGGAGGTAGAGGCAGGCGGATCTCTGTGAGTTCAAGGCCAGCCTGGTCTATATAGTGAGTTCCAGGTGCACTGGGGAGACAGGGAGATCTTGTCTCAAAAAGACAAAAAAAAAAAAAAAAAAAAAAAAAAAAAAAAAAACCCACACAATAACGGTTAGGCATGGTACCACATGCCTTTAATCCCAGCACTCAGGAGGCACAGGCAGACAGATCCCTTTGTGTTTCAGGTATGCATAGCAAGTTCCAGGCCAACCAGGGCTACATAGCGAGACCCTGTCTAAAAACAAAAACAAAACCATTTAATAGCTCAAGTACTAACAAATAATATCTGCATTTATTCATGAAGAAATTAAGGCTCAGAGTGGTTGAATATATGGCTCAAAGTTGAACATGGATCTAGGCCTTCTAATTCTCAAACCTACACACCATCATCAAATGCCTATGTTCAAAACAAAACTGCCAGGTTCTTTTTTTGGGGCGGGGGTAGGTTGAGACAGGGTCTCCCTGTAACCCCTGCTGGCCTGGAACTCGCTATGTAGATTAGGCTGGCCTTGAATTCACAGAAATCTGCCAAGTGCTGGGATTAAAGACATGCCACCATGCTCGGCTCAAAACTGCCAAGTTCTTATAAGGTCTGCCCAGAGTGGAGTTACTCATCTCCTAGCTGAATGGCCCTGAACGAGTATCCTCAGTACTATCAGGAAGATCTGGCCAGGTGGCACCTTCAGTTAATCCCATTGTCCTCAAAGATGAAGCCGGAAACAGGGCTTGGACTCAAGTTCAGCACTTGCTAACTCTGTACAGCAGCATGCAAGGGACATGTTACACAACTTCTACATTAGTACCCTAACTTTTTAAATTGTCTTCTGCCACTCTGAGCCCAGTAAAATAGACTCTGTTCCCTAATCCAAGCATGCCATCCATAGGACTTTCTCCCATGACCTCTGAGCTTGTGTGTTTCTAGAAACCTCTCTAGAGCATACTCTTGTAAATACTGCTGGCTCTATATTAACCTGCCCTTTGGGGCTCAAGGTCCTTAAGACCAAGAAAGTGTGTTCATTCTGAGTCCTTCATGAACTCACAATTCCTCCGCGCTGCTCAGAGCCTTTGTACATACCATCCCCTCTTCTAGGAACCTTCTAAGGGGGCCCTCCCTGCCCGCTCTTTTGGTCTCCATCTAAAAAATTCCTGGAAAGAACATTCTTCTATCATTCCTTTTTGTTGTTGTTTTTGTTTTGTTTTGTTTGTTTGTTTGTTTGTTTGTTTTGAGACAGGGTCTCCCTGTAGCCCCAGCTGGCCTGGAACTCACTATGTACACCAGGCTAGTCTTGAACTCACAGAGATCTGCCTGCCTCTGCCTCCTGAGTGCTGGGAATAAAGGCCATGAGCTACCACGCCCAGCCTTCATTCTTTTTTTTTAAGATTTTTTTTTCTTTTGGTCTTTTTGAGACAGGGTCTCCCTGCAGGTCCAGCTGCCCTGGAACTCACTATGTAGACCACGCTGGCCTTGAACTCACAGAGATCCGCCTGCCTCTGACTCCCAAGTGCTGGGACTACAGGCGTGCGCCACCCTGCCTGGCTTCTTCTATCATTCTAAATACGGAGAGCTGTGGGTTCCCTGTACTCTTCCTTTGTACTCTTCCCTTATTCTCCTTTCAGTGCTATCTCATCCTGCCAACTGGGGTGCTGGAGATCAAACCTTGGACATGCTGGACAAGCAGTCTTTCACTGAGCCACACCCCAGCCCCAAATTTTCCTTCTCCTTCTCCCCGACTGGATTCCAAGAGGACAGGCATTGGATCTGCTTTATGAACTCAAAAGATCTGCCTGCCTCTGCCTCCCAAGTGCTGGGATTAAAGCCACGCCCGGCAACATATATTCTTTCTACTGGCTCTGTTCTTCTAGAAAACTCTAATACAGATTATGGCGTCATTCCCCTGGGTGACCAGCCAGAGATCTGGTTGTAGGTTGGCTACCTTGGACCACTTCCATTGTGGAAAAGGCAGTATTTTGTCCTTATTGGACAAATATATACAATAGATACTTATTCTGGTTATGTATTTGCCTTCCTGAACATAATGCTTCTGCCAGAACTGCCATTCATGGACTTACAGAATGCCTTATTCATTGTCATGGTATTGCTACACGGTATTGCTTCTGATCAAGGATCTTACTTCACAGCCAAAGAAGTTGGGCCATGGACTCATGCTCATGGAATTTACTGGTCTTGCCATGTTCCCTACCACCCCGAAGCAGCTGGCTTTATAGAACAATGCAATTGTCTTTTAAAGACAATAACAATTAGATGGCAACAGCCTGGAGGGCTGGGGCAGGGTTCTCCAGAAGGCAGTGTCCAATATATGGTGATGTTTCTCCTATAGATAGGATTCACAGGTCCAGGAATGAAGGTGTGGAAATGGAAATGGTATCACTCACTGTCACCCCTAGAGACCCACTAGGAAAATGTTCCTGTTCCTGCAACACTATTCAACGCAAGCCTGAAAGCTTTGGTTCCAGAGGGAGGAGTGCTTCTGCCAAGAGGCACAACAAACATTCCATTGAACTGGAAGTTGAAATTTCCTCCTGACCACTTTGGGCTGTGATGCCCTTAAGTCACAGGCTAAGAAAGGAATAACAGTGTTAGGAGGAGTGATTGAGCCAGACTATGAGGGGGAAATCGGACTGCTTCTCCACAGTGGTGGTAAGTTGATTATGTCTGGAGTGCAGGAGCTCCTTTATGGCATCTCTTGGTGTTACCACATTCTGTGACTAAGGTCAATAGAAAACTACAACTCTATCCAGGCAGGATGAAAAATGGTCCAGGCTCTTTAGGGATGAAGGTGTGGGTCACTCCTCCAGGGAATGAACAAAGACCTGCTGAAGTGCTCACTGAGGGAGGAAGAAATGGGTAGTAGAGGAAGGTAGTTATAAATATCAGCTAAAGCTACATAACCAGTTACAGAAACAGGAATTGTAATTGACGTGACTATTTCTGTTCTATTTTGTTAAGAACATGTCTGTGCATATGTGCACATATATTAAGCAGATATTTGTGTTTTCTTTCCTCTATTTATCATGTAATGTAACATCGGTTGAGATAATAACAGTGGCTAAGTGTTGTAAATCTATATTATCATATTTAAGTTATGGGACACTAAAAGACTAAGCATTCCTCAAGGATGCCACCTATTCTAAAAACAATATGTTTATAGTGCATGTGGGATCATTATATTGTGTTAGGCAGAATTAAGACCTTGTTATTGTTTTCATTTGGAAATTAAGCATGGCATAAAGAGATGTCATTGGGTGTCAAGTTTGACAAGGGATGAACTTGTGATGGCTAATCTTGGTTGTCAATTTGACTGGATCTGTAATCAAATAAAAGGTAAGTCACTGGGAACTCTTGTGAAGCATTTTCTTGACCATATCATTTGAAGTGTGGAAAGCCACCCTAAATGTGAGTGGCAACTTCTGGGGGCAGCCCGGGTAACAGTCATGGAAGAAGGAAACTTCGTTCTTTGTTAACCTTCACTCTCACTAGTGAGTTCATGATCCTGTTGCTGCCTCTGCTGAATTTTCTTCACTGATATTAGGATCAGTTTCTTCAGGCTTCCAGTGCAGACTGAAGATCAAGCAGCTGTCCAGGAATCCTCCAGGCCTTCAGCACTAGACTGGGGCTGCTGAGACATCCAGCCTCATGGACTGAGCAACTACCAGATTCTTGGCCTCTTCCGTGTGAGACAGGCATCAATGGACTACCCAGACTGTATTCAGCAAGTCAGTCTAGTAAATCCCTTATATATATAAATTCTATTGGTTCTGATCTTCTAGAAAACCCCAATACAGATAGATTCTGCTGTTTTGTTTTTGTTTTTGTGGTACTGGGGCTTGTACCTAGAGTCTTCTGCATGCTAAGATAGTGTTCTACCACCAACCTCCATCTTTAATCCTTTTTACTTTTTTAAAATTTTGAGACAGGATCTAAGTTGAAATCACTCTGTAGCCCATGCTATAGAGGCGAATTTGTGATCTCCTGCTTCAGCCTCCCAAGTAGCTGGGATGACAGGCCTGACATCCCATGGCATTACAAGACTTGGTGGGAACAGATTCTATGAACCTTCTGGAAGGGAAGAGCTGAAATCTAAGACATAGCTAGGTACTGAAGATGCCGAATGGTATTCAAGGGGTGGCTTACAGCCTAACAACTTGAAGGACTGAAGGATACATTCCAGATCAGACTGGCTTCCAGACTAAGTACTGAGCCTTCCTCTAAGGTGGCCTGGAGATGTCCTTTCAAGGAATCTCTTCAACTATGTCTCATGCTTTCCTTGCCCAGCCCCCTCACCCATGGCTCACACAGTGCCAGGCCCATGGAATGTCCAGTGGCATGTATCCATTAAATAGCATGGTGGGCATACCGAATCCCCGAAGCCAAGGATCTCCTCCTCCATGTAGCTCCAGGCCTTGGCTGTGGGAGTCATGGTGCAGGTATTCTCCATAATAGAATAGCACAGCACTATCATGGTGTCCATGTGGGGCAGCTGCAGGATGCTGCAAGAAGATAGTACAGACTGGTGGGGACAGGCCAGAGGGCTCGGGGAGAAAACCACATCCACTCTTCCCCACCACTGAGCAGTTGGTCTTGGTCACATGCATTCAGTATGTTTAGCAGAGGGCCTCCATTGTGGAGCCTGAGAGGCCCTTGGACCAACTGCCTTGCTTTACAAATGAGGAACTGAGGTCCAAAATGGAGAAATAGGGGTTGGAGAGATGGCTCAGTGGGTAAGAGCACTTGCTGCTCTTCCAGAGGACCCAAGTTTTGTTCCCAGCACTCACTTTAGCGGTCACAACCACCTGTAACCCCAGTCCCTAGGGATCCAATGCCCTCTTTTGGCCTCCACAGACATCTGCACACACATGGCATACACACACACACACACACACACACACACACACACACACACACACATACATAAAAAAAACATATATATATAAAAAAAGACACACACACACACACACACACACACACACACACACACATACATCAAAATAAAATAAATCTTTAAAAAACAACAACAACAACAAAATGGAGAAATAACTTTCTGAAGGCTTTAGTGCTAATCAAGGCCAGAGACAAGACCAGAACCCAGGGTGGGGCTTAAACCAATGATGGATATAGAACAGGTGAGGACTGCCATTACTAGCTGTGCGTGAAGCTCAAGCAGGTCTGAGTGGGTCTGGGACCAAAGGTGGCAAGTGGGCTTCTCATTTCCAAAGAAGGCAGCAGGGATGGCAGGGCCCATGAGGAAGTCACGATTTCCTGTACCTGCCAGAGTTTTGGCCTCTCCAGGAGGAATCTTCCTTGTACATTTGATTCATATCATCCATTTCTTGAGCTGATTGAATGAGCTTCTGGATATTCTCCATCATCAAAGGAGCAGAGTCCACTTCTCGGACCCGGGGAGTGAAGGAGGAAGGGTTGGAAGACAAAGATTCAGACTCAAACCTAGGCTCTGAGTCTGTCTGCAGACTGGTCATTGACTCCAGGCTCTCTTCTGTCCCCTGCCCCTCTTCCTGTTTGGTCTCCTCCTCTTCCTCCTCCTCTTCCTGCTCTTCTTGCTCCTGCCCTTCCTCTTGCTTATGTTCTTGTCCTTGCTCCTGCTTGTGCTGTTCTTGTCCCGGCTTACGCTCAGTCTGCTGCTCCTTGCCTCCCAGGGACAAGGATGACTGCAGCAGTTCCTCTACATTGTTGTTAAGCCGCTCAGGCCAGGGCTGGAAGGCCTGGCGTTCTGTGGCTGCTGCAGCAAGGTTTAGGAGGGACCAAGGACGAAAAGAGAGAGATGGTCAGGTTTCTTTTCCTTAAAGAAACCACAGTTAGCTGGGCGTGGTGGCACACACCTTTAATCCCAGCACTTGGGAGGCAGAGGCAGGGAGATCTCTGTGAGTTTAAGGCCAGTCTGGCCAGTCTGGTTTACATGATGAGACCCTCCTCACTAAAAAAAAAAGAAAAAAAAAAGAAAAAGAGATATGGTGGTACAATGGCACAGGCCTATAATCCCAGTACCTAGGAGGTGGAGGCACTACTTATTGAGTCTGAGGCTAAGATCACATGAAATCCTGTCTCATAAACAACAACACAGCCAGGTATGATGGTGGAAGCCTCAGGAGCTAGAGTCAGGCAGATCTCAGTGAGATTGAGGCCAGTCTGGTCTGCATAGCCAGTTCCAGGCCAGCTGGAGCTACTAAAAGAGACCTTGTCTCAAAAAAAACCAAAAAGAAAAAACAGCTCAGCATTTAAAAAAATATTTTATTTATTATTTTAATTTTATGTATATGAGTGTATTCCCTGCATTTATATCAGTGCACCCATATTGTGCAATACCCATGGAGGTCAGAAGAAGGCGTTGGATCCTCTGGAACTGGAGGCTGCCATGTGGGTGCTGGGAACTGAATAACTGGTCCTCTGGAAGAGCAGCCAGTGCTCTTAACCAATGAGTCATCTCTCCAACCCAGCTAAGAAATTAAAAAATAAACAAATAAGGGGGCTGGAGAGACGGCTCAGTGGTTAAGAGCACTGACTGCTCTTGTAGAGGACTGGGGTTCAAATCCCAGCACCCACATGGCAGCAACAACTGTCCGTAACTCCAGTCCCAGGGCACCCGACAGCCTCTTCTGTCCTCCGCGGGCATTGCACGATATGGGTGCACTTACCTACACGCAGCAATACACACATACACATAACATAAAAATAATTTTAAAAAATCTAAAAAAATATAGATAAAAATAAAGTGGTCCTAGCTGGGTGTTGTGGCACACAACTTTAATCCCAGCACTCAGGAGGCAAAGGTAGGCAGATCTCTATGCGTTTGCAGCCAGTCTACATATTGAGGAGTTCTCGATATGTTGAGTTCCAGGTCAGCCAGGGCTATATAGTAAGACCCTGTCTCAAAAAATAAAATGAAAAGGTGGTGGGTGATTGAGGGAGATATCTATTATTGACCTCTGGCCTCCACATACATGTACACACATACATGAACATACATACATACCCAACCAAGAAACTAATATTAATATCAAAATGAAATAGTACCATGACAAACATGGTATTGGTGGTACCTGTGGCCTTCCCACCTGCCCTACAAGTGTACTTCATCCCTAACTCCTAGCTCAAATGTCACCTTTTACCCACCTCACCTAGAGAACACCAAGTAGTCTGAATAGCCAGCAACAAATTCTGTTTGGGTGAGAGGGAATCTGGGAATCAAACCCAGGGCCTCATGCATGCTAAGCATATGTTCTAGTATTAAGCTATAATCCCAGTCTAAATACTTTATAAAATGAAGACAGTAGCTTATAAAAGGCTCAGAGGGCTTTTCTTGCTGGTGTGATGGCACACACCTATAGTCCCAGCACTTGGGAGGAAGAGGCAGGCGGATCTCTGTGAGTTCAAGGGCAGCCTGGTCTACATAGTGAGTTCCAGGCCGGGGGAGGGGGGCTACAGTGAGACCCTGTCTCAAAATAGAAAAAAAAAAGAAAAGAAAAAAGGCCCAGAGGGCCTTTCTTTTTTAATTAAAAAAATTGCCGGGCACCTTACATAGTGAGTTCCAGGACAGCTGGGGCTACAGGGAGACCCTGTCTCAAAATGACCAAAAAAAAAAAAAAAGAAAGAAATTAACTGTAAATTTTTTTATTTATTCATTTTTTTATTTTGAATGTATGAGTGTTTCTCCTGCATGTATTTAAGTGCACCAATGCCTGTGGAAGCCAGAAGATGTTGGATCTCCTGGAACTGGAGTTACAGATGGTTGTTAGCTACCATGTGGGTGCTGGGAAATAAACCCTGATCTTCTGCAAGAGCAGCCAACGCTCTTAACTGCTGGAGACATCTCTGCAGTCCCTAATTTTTAATTTTTAATTGTGTGTGTGTGTGTGTGTGTGTGTGTGTGTGTGCAGATCAGAAGAGGGTGGTGGATTGCCTGGAGCCAGAGATACAGGTAGTTGTGAGCCCATGAACCTGGGTGCTGGGAACTAAACTCCAGGTCCTCTGTAAGAGATGTATACGCTATTAACCACTGAGCCATCTCTCCAGCTCCCCGGGAGGGCTTTTAATTCTGGAATGTCTTTGGAACTAGGAAAAATGGGATTCAGGCAGAGGCTGGAGAGAGGGCTCAGCAGCAGTCAAGATCACTGACTGTTCTTCCAGAGGACCAAGGGTTCGGTTCCCAGCACCTACAAGGCAGCTAAAAATTATCCCTAACTCCAGTTTCAGGGGCTCTGACACCCTCTTCTGGCCTCTGTGGGCATTCCACACATGTGATGCAGGCAAAACACCTGTACACATAAAATTGGATTCAGGCAAAGACCCTAAGTAATAGTGAAAGATACTCTGTGATAGAAGAGCTCTAACATGTTTTGTAAGAATCAAAAGTCCAGGCAGGTATGGTGGCTCATGCCTTTAATCTCAGCACTTGGGAGACAGAAGCAGGTGGATCTCTGGGAGTTCAAGGCCAGCCTGGTCTACATAGCGAGTTCCAGGCCAGCTGGAGCTACAAGGAGACCCTGTGTCAAAAAAAAAAAAAACCAAAAAACAAACAAACAAACAAACAAACAAAAAAAAAAAACAAGAAAGAAAAGTCCCTCCTCCCCAATTTATCATTCTCTCTACCACCAATGCCTTATATCTGGGGCCCTGGGAATAGTGCTCTCCCAATGCTGGAAGGTCTTACCTGTAGCATGGGATGCCATGGCAGAGGTCATGGTGGTGGGAGCAACTTCTGATGAAGACTCCAATTCCTTGAGAGTGTTAGGGGAAAGAATGGAGACTGGCTGGGAGCACCGGACTCTCTGTGGGGAGAGAAGGAAAATGGGGATGGTTTTCCCAAAGTGCTGACCACTCCTGCCCCCAGCAGTTTCCTCTCCAAGCAAGTCCCATTTTTGCAGTTCTTGGGCAGGGCTGAAGGAACATGGTCCCTGTCGGGATCCTTTAAGCTATATCTCTGCCTTCACTCTTCCCATCTGACTCGAATAAAATCAGAGACCCCCTCAGAAGAAACGGAGGGGCTTATCCCTGCCTCAGAGAATACTCATAGCAAGGGTTGTTCAGATTGCATGACAGTCCAAAGTGATACTGTATTCACACATAATCTAGGCAGATGATGGCAAACTGGCAGGGAAGATGGATTCAAAGATGGGACCCTTCTTCAACTTTCCACTCCCACAGCCTCTACCTCAGCCCTAAGTCATCAGATCCAACCTTTCTCACCTTGGCATAGTAGAGATGGTTGGAGCAACGATATTGAGAAAACTGGCAGAATGACTCAAACCAGGAGGCATAAGGAAGGTCGGAGCAGACAGCACCTGAGAAACGGGAAGCTCATAGAGAAGGTAAATATGGGAAGGCCAGGGCCAGGACCCAGGTTAAGGTCTCCGAGAGCAAGCTCTGGGGTGAGCTGCCAGCCATACCACCACCGCCCCCCGCCCCCCCGACTTGACCACAAAGCTTTTGCCTCGAGTCTAAGTTTTCTCTGGGTGCCTCGGTTTTCCCACTGGTCTGGCCCCTCACCATCTGGTACTAATCCGTGGTTTTCATATTGGTCCAACTGGAGGATAGTGGGGTTCCGGCAGCCATGGGTTGCACGGAGGCGGCAGGTGGTCTCTGCCTTCCAGGTTGGGGTCAGCAAGGCGAAGAAACGTTCATATTCAAGGGAAGAGAGAGGGCTGCCTGGATTGGAGGACGAAGAAGACGCCTCAGCTGGGGCAGGTGTCACAGGCGGAAGCAGCACTGCGGGGAGGTGGGGAAGACATGGAGAGACCGCACCCCAAAACATACCTGGGTCCCAGGGGTCAAGCCCAGCCTGGCAAGTAGGCCCCGTGTGAACTAAGGCCTGGGGGCTGCCTGATGACCAGAATGTGAGGTTTCTAGGGGTAGAGACAAAGGTCCAACCTCTCCGAAGCCAGCAAGTGGCCAAATGGGACCACCACCTTGGAACCCATGGAAAAGGATTCTCAGGGGGCCAGGCCTGTGAGTCTCAGGGCAGGTGGCTGCTTCTCACCCTCCAGGAGCAGAAGGAAGCCAGCATCTAGTGTCCTCATGGCTCGAGAAGACCCACCCGCGTTTTCAGACCAAAGCTGCCTCAACGGGCCAACCTTCGGAGCCGGTGTCGCGGGCTGGCAACTCGGGAGTAAGGATACCGCTGCCGCTGCCACGTCACAGAAGGCGGGTACGAGGCCAGGCCTCGAGACTACCCGGGGCGCTGTACCAGTTGCCTGCAGTAGAGTGGGAAGGCAACAGCAGCTCCTCAGGTGGATCTTCAACAGAGGAGGCCCTGTGCTGATGAGTACTGCTCTGAATTTATCTTTGCGCTGCTGGGGATTGAACCTAGTGCCTCGCCTGTCAGAGTAACCCTAGATGTGTGTTAGCATTCAAGATAAACCTGGATTTAGGGAAGCAAAGCATCCAGTCTCATGGAGGCCCTGATGTGAGCACAGGCAGGGCTCTCTGGGCAGTAGAGCTGGGATATCTGAAATAAAGGCAGGGACAACCTAGGCAAGAGCTAGGGGAGACATCACTAGGGAAAAAACAGGCCCAAAGGGAAAATGAGTGCAGGGTTGATCAGGGTGAACCCAAATAAGGACGGTTCATTTGTCCAAGGGACTTAATGTCCCGAGAGGGAGGGGACCAAGAGAGTTCTGCTGCAGTCCAGCTAGCTGCAGGGCATCCTAAAATCTGAGTGGGAAGGGTAGGGGATGAAGGAAAAAAGACACAGAAACAGCTGGGATCAGGAGGATCTGAAGGCTGATGACCATGCAGGTACTTTATTGCAGGATGACAATGTTTTTAGACCTTGCCTTAAAGCAGGAAAGAATCTACTATAAAAATATAGCACAAAACCACAAGTTCTTTTGAACCACACAGTTTCAATAATCAGTTTCACTAATCACAGGCACTTGCGCCAGCAGTAGGCAAGCACAACTTCTAAGACAAAGGCATGTACCTGCAAACGGTTGGCATTCGTTAATATGTACCTGTATAAGCACCATCCAAGCAGAACTACAAAGAGAAAAACATGCACGTGGAGAATGACTATCAGAGACTGACCTGTATATAGGCCAGGTCAGCCAGGACAGGTCTTGCCAATATCCCCTTAGCTGCTCCCCAGGGGCTGAACTGCCTGTGCCACTACCCTGTGTTTACCAGGATAGGCTTTGCCAATATCCTGTTGGCTGCTGGGGGGTGGGGCAGGCAGCCTGCACCTGGCAGCCCTGGATATTCAGCTCCCAACACAGTTCATCAGGGTGTGGGAAGAATATATTTGCTTTGGGTCTATTTTGTATTTGTTGTGGTGTTGCAGAGTGATTTATTTTTATGTGTTTGCCGGCATACGTATGGCTGCATGCACACCTTTGCCTGCATATATATGCACCACCTGCATGTGCAGTGCCCTTGGAGGCCGGAAGAGGGTGTTGGATCCCCTGAAACTGGAATTATAGATGGTTGTAAGCTGCATGTGGGTCCTCTGCAAGGCCAGCAAGTGTTCTTAACTGTGAGCCATCTCTCCAGCTCCCTATTTTGTACTTAAAATTAGAAATCAATAGTAACACAGTACACACATATAATGCAAATACATGATTTATTGGAAATTAAGTGAAAAGTGTTTCATGGAGAATAGATGCATAATTTACAAAGTTCTGAGACCTCTGGTCTCTGGTACTTCTCCAAGTGGAGAAGTTGTGGGTACCACTCACTGTAAGTACCACACACGGTTTCCTTGTCCTCTTCTGGAAAACCATCCTCCTGGTTGCCTCTCATCCAACCCAGAAAATGCAAGAAATGTTTAGCACAGGTATGGAAATAAGTGTCTGTACAATAAACACAGCAGGTCAACATGTATAGCTTTTATTTACCTACCCAAACTCCTTTTACATATGAGTTATCTGTGTTCCACCTTGCCCCTCTCCCATTCAAGGCCAGGATGAATCCCTGTGGCATACAGGAAGGGATGACCCTTCAATTAGGTCAGAGCCCAAATGATCTAGAGGATTTCTCACCATGAAAAAAGAATGGAGAAGATAGTTTATCCTACCTAGTCCCCGCCAAGGAGGGGAGGATTAAGGAGACTCCACTGCCCCAGTCCTTAAATACAAAGCAAGGAGAATGAAAAGGACCCTCCCTCTGAAATACAGCACCAACCTCAGCATAGAGGCAAAAGGACAGGGAGCAAGATCCTTTCCCTCTGAAGGAGAGGGTGAAATGAGAGCACATACCATCAGCGGCTGCTACACCCTCCCTACCGGGTTTAGGATGCAGCCTCAGCACCGGGAGTGGGGAGGGGGAGGAGAAGGGATGACGGTACTGCACCGTTGGTACGGCATGTCGACATCTCCCCGGACCCCAGTCCCCAGTACAGGCATTCCTCTGCCCACTAGCCTAGGTCAGGGGATGTGGAAGAATCTGCGATGGACTCCAAGGAATCCTATTTCTTCTTTCGTTCTTGGGAACAGCGTGGACAAAACCTAGAAACCAACATGGAAGGGCAAGGCAAGGAGAAAGTGAAGGGTGAGTGCCCTCTGCCACTTGGCTTTGGGATAGTCAGCTCCTGCCACAGCTCAGCTTGGTCACTTACCATTTCCCTCGAGGCTTGGTTGTCAGCCCCACACAGGCAAAGTGGAACCACTCGATGGAACACTGGAAAGGGAAGATGGAATGTAGCAGTCAGCGGCCTGGGGAAGGTAGAAGAAGAAAGGAAAGCCCTCCACAGATGCCTAGAAGTGCCTTTATTCCAGTCTTTTGGAGACTTATCAAAGTCTCAAGGCCCCCCAGCTCTAGCCACCATCCTGTTCTGAGGTCCCTCTCTTCCATTATGGGCCACTAACCTTTTATACTTCCTCCCGCCCCTTAGAGCCCCTCCCCTAATCCTGAGGCAAATGGTTCTCACATCTGGGTTGTCACAGCCGATCATCTCTCCATAGGAGACCTGGTGACAAAGGCAATATGTGGGTTCGTTGGGATCCACAGGCATATCCAACACATCAGAGGGGTGGACACTGCCAAAGGTCACTGAGGGCATCCCATACTCAGGACTTCTGCATGCCAAGAGGAAGAGAAAGTGTCATGTGCAGGAAGGGAAGCTACAACCTGAGCTCTCAGAGGTGGCAGCAGATGGTGGTGAGGCACGTGGCTTCTTCTCTACCCAGCAGACAGCACAATGATAAACAGCGTTACTGGCACAGAAGACAGGAAAGGTGGCAAGAGGCAGTGCTGGGTAGGAGGTGGGTGTCCTCTGGTATACTCACGTGCGCACAAGCTTTAACTTCTTCTGGGCAGCCTTGGGGGCTTCTTCATCCGAGTTTTTCCCTTTGGAACGGGCACGGGCAGCTTTCTTCTCCTTTTGAGTCCGACCTTCTAGGAAGGAAGGATAAGCCAGAAGGCAGAGACAGAAAGGTGGGTTAAGTCCTCATTATCCCCGTTCCAACTTGGTGCTACTCCCTCACCGGTGAAGAGCTGGCTCTGCTCCCTCTGGGTCCTTGCCCGCCCCCCTCCTCACTCTTTTTGCCTTTGCTGGAAGAGCTGTCATAGTCACTTGACTCGATCTGTTTCTCCTTCAGATCAGCCTCAAAACGGGCCAGGTCTGTGTCCAGCCGCCGAATGTGTTTGTCCACCTGTGGGGGAAGGAAGAAGGGAGAGAGGTACAAGGCTGGTTCCAATGAAAGGAAAGAGGCTAAGGCAAAAAAAAAAAATCTATGGATCTCCCAGACCCAAAACAGAGCCCAACACGCTGAAGGATGGGTCTAAGACCCCGAGGATTAGATAGGAAGTAGGTGGGGAGCCATGAACAGGGCCATACCATCTCATAGGTCTGCATGGCAAGCTGCACCTTGTCGTCACCAAATTCCTTGCACTTGCCATAGGCTTCCTGGATCTGTCTGAGAAGGGCCAATTTTTCCTCCGAGCTCAGGCTGCGGGCGCTACTCATATATTCAGTGGCCAACTTGTCAATTTCAGCCTTCAGGTCTACAACAGAGACAGAGGCCTGGTCACAATGACCCCTGGGTGGCTAGATGAAACATACTTCTTCCTCTTGTTCCTTGGACCTTTTCCATTGGCCATCAACACCTTCAAACTGAAATGTACCAATGTTCATAGGTACCGTGGAAATGCAAAATATCCATATTATTTGGGCCTCTAGAGATAGTATCTCAGTATGTAGCTTGGGCTGGCCTTGAATTTATGATTCTCCTGCCTCAGATTACCTAGTGCTGTGATCATAAGCATGTGCCATCATGCCTAGCATCCTATTTGTTTTAAAGGTGCCTTTAAGGTGCAGAAAACATGACTATCACAGTTGGAACTTAAACTACTGCAACACAATGTGGTATTTGTACAACACATTAACACGAAGCACACTTTTGTTGATATTTCAAGATGTTTCTTTGCAGGGTTTGGCTGCTGCTTGACTCAGGAGTTCTGTTCCAAAGGCCACCTTTTCTTCCAAACAGTTCTGACTGCTGCCAACCAGGCTGGGCCACTCACTGCTGCTCCAGCCTCCAGGTCTCACAACTTTGCTTTTTCATTTTCTTGAGACAAGGTCTTGCCCAGTTTGGCCTTGAATTTATGATCCTCCTGCCTAAAATGCTGGAATGTTGGGTATGAAGATATAACATTAAGTCTGGATTCCTCCATGGAATGATGTTCTGCTTCCTTACCGTCCTCCCTTTTTTTTTTTTTTTTTTTTTTTTTTTTCTTTTTGTGGGTTTTAAAGCTTCTTTTTTTATTTTTTTTTTTACTAAAATGTCGCCCCCCCTCCCC
>NW_008360324.1:2195320-2200877 GCF_000622305.1 Nannospalax galili | reverse complement strand
CCCCCTTTTTTTTTTTTTTTTTTTTTTCCTTCAGTTTTGTGAGTATTAAGGTCTCATTCTGTAGTTGTCTTTGAACTCAAATGCAGTCCAGCCTGGCCTCAAACAGAAGCCAAGCCTCCTGAATTGTTGGGATTGCAAGCACCCAGCCACCACACCCAGCTTTCCCAATGGATTTTGTTAATCAGTTGCAACTTGCTTGCAGTTCTCCTCACTTTTTTCTCTTTGCTCATCTCAGATTCTGCTCCAAATACCTTAATCCTAGAAGATTGGTGATATCCCGGGATACTGTCTACTCCCAGACATTTGGTAGGGTTCATAAAAATGTCAATGGAGAGAGGCAAAACACTGTAACAAAAGGCAGCAGCAACAGGTACCAACAGGGAGCAGCTGGAACATACTATGTTTACACTTTACTGCATTCCAGGCCTTTAGAAGAGGGGAGGGGAACAGATAGCTCCAAATTTCCAGCTGGTCGTTGTGTATGAACTCAAGTCTTAGAATTGTATTACAAAGAAATCCAGCTGGTTCTAACCATCTGGCAGACAGTTTTCAGGGGTAGACTTCCAGGACTTTAGGTAATGCTCATCTTTTCTTTTTGTGATATTTTTGAGACAGTCTCCCTGTAGCCTGGAACTCGCTATGTAGACCAGGCTAGCCTCAAACTCACAGAGATCCGCCTGCCTCTGCCTGGGACTAAAGGCATGTGCTACCACACCTGGCTTGATGCTCATCTTTTCACGAAGAGACTTAGCTAAGACATGGCTTCCCGTATCTGAACACCAGCTTGTTATAGTCTTAAATATGGCTACACAGAATGGATGGTAAGACCCCTAACACCTTCTGTGAGTAGAGGGACAGCTTGAATAGGCCATCTGACCACAGTAGTGTCGCCTCCTTCAGAGTCCAAGTGGATGCGTCAGTATAGACAAAACTGCTCAAAGTCTAGAGCCTGAGAGGGCAGTTAATGCTTCTGTGAGGTTGAAGAAGACAGCGGAGAGCTCTTAATGTTAATTGACACCTTTGTTTTTCTGTTTTTCCTCCTTCTCTTGCTTTATTATTATTATTGTTTGGGTTTTTTTTTTTTTTTTTTTTTTTTTGAGAAAGGGTCTTGTGTAGCCCAAGGTGGGCTCAAACTGGACATGTAGCTGAGGATGACCTTGAATTTTGTTTTTAGAGATAGGGTCTCCCTGTAGCCCAGCTGGCCCAGAACTTACTATGTAGACCAGGCTGGCTTCAATCACATAGAGCTCCATCTGCCTCTGCCTCCTGAGTGTTGAGATTAAAGATGTATGCCACCATGCCCAGCTGACCTTGAATTTTTTATCCTCCTGTCTCCACCTCCCAAGTGCTAGGATAACAGGCGTGTGCCATCATGCCCAGTTCTTTCTTCTTACTTTTAAAGAACTTGTCAGAGAAGTTCCTGTCTGTCAAAACTTGTACTCGAAAGCCCTCTGTGAATTTTGTAATAACATTAACAATGCAATGAAGCTGAAACATTGGGGTTATCATAGAACTGTCACAGATAAGGACAGCAGAAATGACTCTAAAGTTGGTGTCTTGAATTCTTGAGGAAGTATAAAGATCATAGGAACTCTGAATTCTTCAGGCATTGTCTGAATATTCCATTTGATATGGGAAAGCTGATCAATAGGAGTGACGATCACCAATACCCTCTTAAGAATTCCAAGTAAGTAAAACAGTTTTTAAAAATTGCAAGCAGTGGGCTCAGTGGTATTTACCTAGAATGTACAAGACCCTAGGTTCAATTTTCCAGGCATCTCTCTCTCTCTCTCTCTCTTCTCTCTCTCTCTCTCACACACACACACACACACACACACACACACAGAGAAATAAAAGTCACATTTCTAGTATCTAGATCATACCAGATATGGTAATAGGAAGTACAAAAACACATGATGATTTACAAGAACCTATGACTCTATACATACCCTCTGTCCTTTGGTCTAAGTCCCTCATGAGCTGAAAGTTTCTCTGTAATTCAAATGGGAGGTTTTCAATACCTGGGAAGAGAGAGAAATAGTCACTGGACTATATACAGGCCTTGGCAAGTGTTTTCCCAAGAGCTAAACTCCAGCCCTTCGTAACTCCTTTGGTTTGAATTTATTTTTTATTATTTTTGTGGTGCTGGGGATGGAATCCAGGACTTGATACATGCGAGGCACATGTGCTACCACTAAGCTACATCTCCTACAGTTCCTTCTTTTTTTTTTTTTTTGTTTTGAGACAGGGTCTCCCTGTAGCCTCAGCTAACCTGGTATTGGCTAAATAGACCAGGTATGTATCACCATGCCTGGCTTCCTACATCTCCTTTTAAATGCAGTTCAAGCTGGGAATGGTGGCATATGTCTACAGTTCCAGTATCTGGGAGGAGGAAGAGGAAGAGGAGACCCAGATTTGGAGTTCAAACTACATAGCAAGTTTGAGGCCAGCCTGGGTTGTATGAGACATTGTTTCAAAAGGTAAAACAAGGTCAGGAGTGGTGGAGCAAGCCTTTAATCTCAGCACTCTGGAGGCAGAAGCAGGCAGACCTCTGCTTAGTTTGAGGCCAGCCTGGTACTGTAGGTAGTGAAACCCTGTCAAAAACCAACAACAACTAAAAACCACACACACACACACACACACACACACACACACACACACACACACACACACACACACTCCAAAAAAGGCAAAACAACAATCAGGCAGATTGGAGAGATGGCTCAGTGGTTAAGAATACTTACTTTCTACCAGATGATTGGAACTCTGTTACAGGCAATCACGTCAGGCTGCTTACCACTGCCTATTACTTCAGTTCTAGGGGATCCAATGCCTCTGACCTATGTGGGCACTGACACTCACATGCACATACACAAAGACACATAATTTAAAAATAATAAAAATAAATCTTTTTTTAAAAAGTAAAATGTGCCAGGCGTGGTGGCACACACCTTTAATCCCAGAGCTATAAAGACCCTGTCTCAAAAAGAAAAAAAAAAAAAAAAGGCTCACACCTTTAATCCCAGCACTGGGGAGGCAGACTGGCTGATCTCTGTGAGTTCAAGGCCAGCCTGGTCTACACAGTGAGTTCCAGGCTGAGGCTACAGGGAGACCCTGTCTCAAAAAGACCAAAAAAAGAAAAAAAAAGAAGTGTAGTTCCACTTTTCCTCATTGAGAACTCTAGATTTATTTTATCAAGACAGGGACTTTGTAGCCCAGGCTGGCTTCAAACTCACTATATAGCCAAGGATGAATTTCTGATCCTATCTACCTCCCAAGTGCTGGAATTACTAATAGTTTTATGCCACCATGCCAGATTGAAGAAAACCAGGACTTCCTTCATGCTAGATGAATACTCTATCAACTCAGCTACATTCCCACCCCTGACACTAGATTTATCTGTGACAAGATTCATTCCTTTTAAGAAGTCAGTGCAGGTTTCTGTTTCCATTGCTCTCTCCCCTATTTATTTAGACAGGGTCTCAATATGCAGCACAGGCTGGGCTGGAACTTGCTAGGTAGACCAGGCTGGCCTCAAACTCTCAAAGATCCACCTGCCTCTGCCTCCCAAGTGCGGGGATTAAAAGCGTGCGCCACCACGTCCGGCTTTATTTATTATTTTTATTTTATTTGTATGTGTGTATTGCCTGCATGTAGGTAAGTGCACCCGTGTCGTGCAATGCCTGTGGAGGTCAGAAGAGGCTGTTGGATCCCCTGGGACTAGGAGTTATGGACAGTTGTTACCTGCCATGTGCGTGCTGGGATTCGAACTCAGGTCTTCTTGAAGAATAACCAATGTTCTTAACTGCTGACCTACCTCTGCAGCCCCACCATTCCTTTTTCTTAAGAGCAGGCTTGCTGCTGCCCTTACAGCTAAGTTCTCTGCCACTGCACAACGATCCCATCCTTTTCCTCTCTAGTAATCTTACTCTATAAATCAGCTTTTCCTTTTCTCTTTGTTTTTAATCTCTGCTCCAAGCTCTTTGCCCTCAATTTAAAAATACTTTGCAGGGCGTGATGGCGCACGCCTTTAGTCCCAGCACTTTCGAGGCAGAGGCAGGTGGATCTCTGTGAATTCAAGGTCAGCCTGGTCTACATAGTGAGTTCCAGGACAGCTGGGGCTACAGGGAGACCCTGTCTCAAAAAGATTTAAAAAAAAAAAAACTACCCTCGGGGGCTGGAGAGATGGTTCAGTGATTGAGTGCTGTCTACTATCGCAGAGGACCTGGGTTCAATTCCCAACACTCATACGGCAGCTAACAATCATCTATGACTCCAGTTCCAGGGTATTCAACACCTTCTTCTGGCCTCCGTAGGCACACATTACTAATCTTTTAAAAGAGTAGCCCAGCTGTTCTTTTAGAAAATATGCAAGTCACTTTTCCTGCTTCTAACCCTCCACTAACTTATTATTTATAGGGTGTTCTGCATTTTCTACCTTACCTAATCTAGCTACATCGGTGTCCCTTCCTGCCCTCTTCATTTTGATCACACACACTAGCCTTCTGAGTGCCTCACACTTGCCAGCAGCTTTCCACAAGTCTTTCTCATCCCACCTCCACCATATCTGTTGGCCTAGTCAATTTCTGCTCTTCCATTCTTCAAAGTTTGGCTTAAAACCTGACTTTCCAAGCCAGGCGTGGTGGTGCACGCCTTCAGTCCCAGCACTTGGGAGGCAGAGGCAGGCAGATCTCTGTGAGTTCAAGGCCAGCCTGGTCTACAAAGTGAGTTCCAGGTCAGCTGGGGCTACAGGGAGACCCTGATTCAAAGAGACCGAAAAAACAAAAAACAAAAAACAAAGAAACAAAAACAAAAACACTTGACTTTCCTAGACTCTGACAAATGCTCTATTGTATCAGCTATCAAGATAGTCTATCTAAATGTTTTCCCCATTTATCCAACCATAACTAAATCATCATGCAATTACTGAGTGTCTTTGTCCCTAGCCTTCCAGGAGAACAGACACATGTCTGTTTCATTCTTTGATTTCTCCAGTGTTTAGAATTATGACCTGCATACAGAAAGTACCCAGTGAATATCTGAATGAATGCATGGTTAAGTCTCTCCCAAACAAGTCTTCCCACAACTTCACTTCAATTTTCTTTTTCCTTTTGATGTTGGGACACTGAACCTCAAATCCCGGGACCAGACCTCAAATCCAGGGACCTGTATCTGCCACACAAGGGCTCTACCACCATGCACCCATATATATATATATATTGATCAATGGAGACAACTTTTTTTTTTTATTTTTTTTTTGAGACTGGGTCTCCCCAAAGCCCTAGCTGGCCTTACATAGACCAGGCTGGCCCTGATCTCATAGAGATCTGTCTGTCTCTGCCTCTTGAGTACTGGGATTAAAGGTGTGTGCCACCATACCCAGGACCTCACTTTTAACGTGTCTACTAAACCAAGCCATAGTACCACATCCTTAAAATACTAGCACTAGGGATATAAAATAGGGAAATGGAAGAAGGAAGACCAAAAGTTCAAAGTCATCCTAAACTATGTATTGAGTTTGAGGCCAGCCTGGGCTATATTAGACTCTGTCTAAAAA
>NW_008360324.1:2190716-2195277 GCF_000622305.1 Nannospalax galili | reverse complement strand
TTATCTTTTTGAGACAGGGTCTTCCTGTAGCCCCAGCTGTCCTGGAACTTACTATGTATACCAGGCTGGCCTTGAACTCACAGAGATCTGCCTGCCTCTGCCTCCTGAGTGCTGGGATTAAAGGCATGGGCCACCACATCTGGCTTGGGTTTCCTTTTTTAACCTATCTCATGTCTGCTAACATCAGTTCACTGGGATTATTTAAATCACCAATGGATTACCAAATCAAATCATCCATTATTAGTCCTACTGTAAAGAAAAGTATGAGACAGGTACTACCTTCTCTCTCACCTATTTCTTACTCTTAGGATTCCAAACACCATCACAGGCCTTCTGGTAATTACAACAGGGATGTTTTCTTACCATGTTCCTGAAATGTTTTATTGAGATTACACCTGGTCCTTTCCTTTTTCCACTTTTCCCTGAATAATTGGCGCTGACTATTCATAAAACTAAAATAAATGAAATATATGGCTGAAATTCCTGAATTTCCTACAGCGCTGATGCTGTAACATCTACCTCACTTTCCAAGCAGGAAGAACTTGCCTAAGAGTCTTCCTTCTCTCTTAACCAGTCATTGAGCCAGTCTTGTCATGTTTAACTTCTAAAAATTTGTCATTTCCTGAGATCAGTTCCTCATTTCTGACTTGGACCTGTTACCATTATTAAGGATTGATTGATCGGTTATTTCATAAAAATCATACAATATCTTAAAATGTTAACTTCTTAGCGTCTTAGTTTGGCTTAAAAGGCCTTGTTCAATTTAGTTCTAGCCTATTTCTCACTTCCAAACCTCTAACCACACACACACACAGAGCAACACTCTTAACTCATTTTTCCATAACCTTGTCACAAACTCCCAATATCTGTACTGATGCTTTCCCCATTTCTCTGCACCCAGGAACAACCTTGAAGACCTTATTCAAAAATCACTTTCTCTGTACAGTTTCAACTAAATCTCCAGGTAATTAGTAATTAGCCCCTTTCTCCAGTGTTACCAAGTGTCCACTTAATGTATTTCTGTAGTATTTAGTATTTTACCTGTCACAAGGCTTTCTCAAGATGTGAGCTTCTTGAGGGCAGAAACCAACAAGCTCCCCCCTCCATCCCTTTAAAAAAATATCCCCAGTACCTGCATTTACATTTACCCTAAAGCAATTTCTTAATAAACACTTGAATGAATGACTTTGGACATTTGGACACTAAGACATTAGTGAGTGGGTGGGTTTCACAAATGCCACAAACCTAACACCAGATTTTCATTTTATGAGAACTGGATTTTTTCCTCCATGAAGTGAAGCGTTCTAGTTTATCAACTGACAGGGGTGGCTCCACTTCATCCACCCAACTCCAAGAGAAGCTCCTTTTGAGAAAGAGAGATTTCAGGAGATTCAAGTTTCTGCCACTGCTCCAAATGGCAGTGATACTGGCCCTGCAAGACTTGGGGGAGGAAAATCTTTCCTAAGGTCGAAAACCCTGAAGAACGAGGTCAGCAAATACCTTCCTTGCTATGCCCACTAAGCCTTCAAAACACAGCCCTGGACCCCGCCGCGCAGCCCCTCCCTCGTCTACACCTAGAGCCAGGCCTCGATCCCACTGCCCCGCCCCCTCTTTCTTCACCCTCCAGTGAATCCTCCCACCGAGCCTCTCCCCAGCTGGGAGCTTCTGGCCACCAGGCCTTCGGGGCCATAGAGCCTGTCAACCCCGACCGTCCACACCACTCTATGACCCCTGACCCCCTCCTCCAGCCTGCTCTTACTGTCCAGATAATGTTCCAAATACATCCCAGCAGCCATCTTGAAGCAAAACAAAGCAACTTCCGATCCGCCCCGGAAGTGACTGAAACACCACAGGCGCGGGAGCCATTCTTGGATTAGAGCCTTTCGGTCCTTAAAAGAACTTCCGCCCTCACTGTAATACCACCTCCCCGCTCCGCCGACACATCCGCCCAACGTTGATCCTTCGCTTTCTGCGTGGATAGTCGCGGTCGCCAGTAGCGACGCTGCTTTAAGCTGCTTCCGCCCTTACTGAGACTCCAGTATTACTGACAGGTGTGACGTCACACGGGGTCGCCATTTTGCATTCTCTAGCAAAGTCCTCCCCCCCAATCCAAAACAGGAGTATGTGGTAAATGGGGGGATGAAACTGGTCTGTTTAGGATTGTATTCCGTAAACACCCTTTCCAGCAAGTGGGGAATCCAACTTTCTTTTTTAAAATTATTAATCTAGTCACTAGCTGAAGCAAGGATAGTCTCCAAGGTAGCTTCATAAGTTGGGAAGTTAGGCTTTGCATTTTTATTCACTCAGGGGAGCACCATAATTCAGATAATTATTGTGGGGCTAGAGATGGAACTCAGGGTTTCAAGTATGCTAAGCAAGCGCTCTACCACCGAAGTAGACCGATATTTTAACTTGAAAAGTATTTTCCAACTTCCTAAGAATTACACAATAAGGCTGTAATTGCAGCTTTCATTTTGTCAGGGTTCTCATTTATACTCACATACTTTCACATAAAACACAACTACTTGATTTTGCTGCTCTGCTACCCTCCTAAGGGGAGTTACCATGCTTTCATTTCCTTTTGTATTTGAATTGATACATGATGATTCTGAAAGGACTGTGGCATCAAGGTTTCCCATTAGATGTCAGCCATGACCCTAGTCAGCTATTGTACAATGAACATTATGCTTCCCATTAGGATGTAAAGCAAGGGCCTCAGAGCTTTCCATGACCTTAGGGAAATTGGAACTCAAACCCTGTAACTAAATAGATGTGGTAAAATCTTGGAGATAAGATGTTACCCCTAATTCATACCTTTCACAACAGGCTTCTAAAAGAAAATTTAAGCTTAGAGCAAATAGGTAAAGGACAAGATGAAGCCCCAAGTTTACTAGTGAGCAGATGCTAAAAGTACAGCGGTAGGATCTGAACTTCACACTAATTACAAGTGTCATGTGGTTGGATAGTGTAATCTGTGCCTGTTCTCTATACAACAAGAGTAGTTGGCACAATTATCCTAGGGAAGGAAAGAGAAATGGACCAACAGAGTAGGTACTGGTTCTTTTTTGTTGGGGGTGTTTTTAGGACAGGGTCTTCCTATAGCTCCAGCTGGCCTGGAACTCATCATGTAGACCAGGCTGGTTTGGAAGTCACAGAGATAGTGCTGGGACTAAAGATGTGTGGCACCATGCCCGGCTTATACTCAGGATGAACATAGTCGTCAGAGCCTCCCAGTAGTTGGTGAGGAGAAAAAAATACTCAAGCTCTACTGGCATATTTTCATTCACTGTTGTGCTCCATTCTAAGTTATTACCTTAGACATCTAACTCCAAACTAAATGGGCCTTAATTTATCCGCACCCACTAGATAAGGACCAGTGGCAAGTTCTCAGATGTGGGAACTTGTCAACTTTTCCTTAATGGAAGGACTTAATGATCATGAAGCAAGCAATCTTGGAAATTAAATCCTTTCATTTAATAGCTGAAGAGGAAGCAGATGGTAGAGCCTGATCAAGAAGTCTAGCTTTTTAAATTTTTTTGATTTATGCATATGAATGTTTTGCCTGCATGGATGCAAGTGCACTGCGTGCATGCAATATCCATGGAGGTCAGAAAATGGCTCAGATCCCCTGGAATTACAGATTGTCAGCCACCATGTGGGTGCTGGGAACTGGTCCTCTGCAAGAGCAACCAGTGCTCTTAACTGTGCTGCCATCTCTCCAGCCCCAAGTTTGGCTTTCTTGACTATTTTCTATTTTGCACAATTGTCTTGCATTGTTAGGTGAACATGATAACCGTTACACTATGGAAGCTCATCATGATCTGCATTGTTAATCAGTCCTAAACCCAGTAGCTGGCTATAATTTCCACCACTGGGAACCTCTGTTCTTGGCCACTGCGATCTAATAGAACACATGAGTAAATATACAATGCTCCATAGAATTAGCACAAAATGAGGGAGACAGGCAGTACAGGCCCTTTCAAGAGGCCATACTTCCATTTTGGGGGGGTTGGGGGGAACACCTTGCTATTTTGTTAGCTGACACCTTGTTTTCACATACTTATGCAATCTCGTAACAGAATTTGAGAACTCTTCCTAAATTGAAGATGCCTGGGTAATTTACACATGTGGGCTCATCACACAAGCATTCGTTCTTCACATACTCCAGTGCAACTCCTTAATACTGTCCCTGAACATCTCCCAAGTATTTTTCCCCATACTAGCTTACATCAGCAGCTCCACTACCTCTCATCCTTTTACATGAATTTATTTCTATACAATAGTCTAAAAACACCCCTTGGTTTGTACATTTTTTTCCCATTTTTAAATTGCTTTATAACAAGTTTTCCTGATTTTTAATTTTCTTTTCTCTGAAATCTGCCATGATTAAAAAATAAAAAGGCAAAAGAAAATTAAAATGCCATGGCCAGAGGACAAGGTGAAAGAAAAAAAGACAAAAATAAAACATCAGTATGAAAATTCTGAGATAATGCATTTATAAACACAGAAATGGTTACAACAAAGATGGCCGTGATGAGCAGGTGTGTATATATATATATTT
>NW_008360324.1:2166727-2190357 GCF_000622305.1 Nannospalax galili | reverse complement strand
ATCCATGTCCGGCATCTGACCGTGGCACCTAGGGAGCTAAGTCCAGTCCTTTTGTGGGCCCTGAATTCTCCCTTCTCTGCAGCACCCTTGTTCTGGGGTTTCACAGAGAATACAGCTCCCAAAGCTCCTTGGGCTGAGGTGATGAGACTGAAGAGTGTAGGGCCTTGGTTGGCAGAGGGAGGCTGGAAGGAAAAATCCTAACCCACATTTATAAGCCACCCTTGGTCACCTGGGAAATCTCTGGCACCTTAGGGACCATATCTTAGCCACTGGTCCCCTTACAAATAAAAGAGGTGTAATCACCACCTAAATCTCCTATCCTACTACTCCTATGTAGTAGTAGATAGGAAGTTAAGTGTGATCATATATTTGGGAAGAAAATGGCTCACAGGGTCTGGGGCATGTGCAAAACCTGTTCTTTTACAGGTAAGCATAGAATGGGAGGCCAGTTGCATTTAGGACTCCCTTCTCTGGTATCTGGGAAGGCCATCCTCTAGTCTTCTATCAGCCCCAACTTTGAGAATGAGGAGGGAGAGAAAAGGGTAAGTGCCCACACTGGACAACATCTTGTGAGGTTATAGCAGATCCTTCCTCTTAAGCACCAACCCCCAATTTTAAAAGCTTTGCTTGGAAGGGGGCTGTTAGATGACACTATCAGCTCAGGATTCCTTTGCCAATCAGGAGGGCTGATATTCCTTTTGAAGAACAGTTGAGAATAAGGATGGTATCTTGTCAAGGAAAGCCATGACTGAGGCCCAAGGAGATGAATACAAGGCTTGTCAAGGAAGAAGAGGACTTTCCCACCAAAAGGAGTTGGACAAAGAAGGGATGAGAACTTCTTTCTCCTTTTTCCAGTGGATGACAGTACGGATCTCTAAGAGCTGGCCAGGTGTTCCACCTGGATGGTGCTGGTGGTGACAGTGAGGCAGATGTCCTTATGATGCTCCGCGGTCTTATAGGGGGTCAGGTCAAAGGAACACTGGGGTGGAGGGTTGGGGTTGCTGTCCCCACCACCCCCACTCTGGGGAGTTGCCCCAGGGGATTGGAAGTGTGGTGGTTGTGGTGGTGGCTGCTGCTGCTGCTGTTGCTGCTGCTGCGATGCCTGGGAAGCCTGAGCCTGAGCCTGAGCCTGGGCCTGGGCCTGAGCCTGAGCCTGAGCCTGAGCCTGAGCCTGAGCCTGAGCCTGGGCTTGAGCCTGGGCCTGGGCCTGGGCCTGGGCCACTGCCGCCGCCGCTGCCGCCGCCTGTACTTGTTGCTGGAGATCAGGAGGGTTGTGTTTGCGCATATGTTTCATAAGGTATGTTTCCTGAAGGAGATGGTAAAAAGAAGTTGAGATGAAAGAGAGGGAAAAAGATGAACTGCGACTATCATCCTGGGTTCTTACTCTGTCTTGAGTCTATTTATGTAGGGACATTCTGGAGTCAGGGATAGGTAGACCTCAAAGTAATAGTTTTAGGGCTCATTGCTGAGCAGAAAGGAGGGGAACTGTTTGAAATCACCATGGACACTGAGCTGGCAAAAAGAAAGTTTTCTCACAAAATTATAAATGGTTTTAGCTTGCCTTATGTTTAAAATGAAGACTCACCAGGTATCACTCTTTGCAGGCTACAGTTGGGCATGTCTAAATTCTTCAGGTATGGTTCTATTTCTGAAGACTGATTCTGGTGAGACTGAGGGGAAAGAAAAGGAAAAGTGCCAAGCACTCACCGATGTATATGCCCGACTGCAGATTGTACAGGTATACACCTTGGCGTGCTTCACCGTATGTGTAGATAAGTGAGCCTCGAGTGAGGCTGCATCTGTGTATGCTCGATGACAATTGTGGCACTTGAAGGGTTTATCTTTGTTGTGCTGCCGTCTGTGGGACTGAAAAAAGCAGAGACTAAAATGAGAACTGTTCTATCCTGGCTTTATGGAGAGCCCTGAGGAGGGTATCAGACTTCCAGCTCCCCTTCTACAAGAAGGCAGGAGAAACTGCTTGGAATTAAACTTCAGGAGCTAGAGGCTATGGAAAGAAATGTACCTTATACACCATATACCAGGATCCCAAAAGTTAGAAAGACGGCTTACACCCAGTCTCCCACTTTTAGTGGTTCTTAAAGTGATATGTGGGAATCTCTAGGAACTACCTGGCCCTTTCAAGGGGCTCAGAAAATCAAAACTCTTTTAAAAATGAGACAAGGGCCAGGCGTGGTGGTGCACGCCTTTAATCCCAGCAGTCAGGAGGTGGAGGCAGGCGGCTCTCTGTGAGATAAAGATCAGCCTGGTCTACATAATGAGTTCCAGGCCAGCTTGGGGCTACAAAGAAGACTTTATCTCACACAACAACACACACAGACACACACACACACACACTTCCACCAAAAATTAAGTGGAAAACAATAAAGAGACCCAATGTCAACCCTTGGCCTTAACATACGCTTGCAGGGTTGAGTGCACCCATACGCACACAAAAGCACATACCACAAATCTGCATACATTAAATGAGACAAGCGTCTGTCTTTGTACTCATCATCTCATAACTGTACAGAAGTTACAAGATGTGTGGTATCATGATACACTGAATGTATCAGATGTGAGTCTATGTTCCCCTTTAGCTAAGCCAGAGATTGAAGAAATCTGCAAAAATCTTGGGTGTAGTGGGACACAATCCCAGCACTCAGGGGGCTAAGGAGGAAAGGTGGTTGGTTCAATGCCCACCTGAGCTATACAGCATGGCCGTGTATGTAAAACTAAATCTTATGGGCTGGGCACATAGCTCAGTGGTAGAGTGCTTGCTTGGCATGGGCCATAAAAAAGAAAGGAGGGAGGGAAGAAGGGAGGAGAAAGAGAAGAGAAACTTGAAAATGTGAAATGCCATTCTTCAATTAAGTTCCCTTTGTAGGATTCAGAAATCTTTGTGTTCTTATATGCTAACTGTGCTAATTATGAAGGGTTTATACAATGCTATTATTTATGGTTTCTTTTTTTGTTAAGATAGGGTCTTGTGTGGCCCAGGCTACTGTCAAACTCCACTGGCTGGCCTTGAACTCTTGATCCTCCTGCCTCTACCTTCTAAATACTAGGTTTATAGACCGGGACTATTCTCCTTCTTCTTTCTATGAATATTTTATTATTTTTATTTTATGTATATGAGTGTATTGCCTGCATGTATATAAATGTACCTGTGTCCTGCAATGTCTGAGGAGGTAAGAAGAAGGGGTCAGATTCCCCTGGAATTGGAGTTATGGACAGTTGTAAGCCACCACATGGGTGCTGGGAATCAAACCTGGGTACTCTGCAAGAGCAGCCAATGCTCTTAACCACTGAGCCAGCCCTCTTTTTTTTAAAAAAAAAAATCATATTTATTTTTCTAAATTTTGTACGTATGAATATATTACCAACATATATGTAAGTGCATGCATGTCATGCATGCAATGCCCATGGACATCAGACAAGAACACTGGACATACCCTGGAACTGGAGCAATGGATATTAGTTACCATGTGAGTGCTGGGAATCAAACCTGGGTCCTCTGGAAGAGTAGACAGTGCTCTTAACCACTGAGCCATCTCCCAGCACCCCCATCTTTTTTATTTTATTTTATTTTTGGTAGACAGGGTCTGCCTATAGCCCCAGCCAGCCTGGAACTCTCTATGTACATCAGACTAGCCTCAAACTCACAGAGATTTGCCTGCCTCTGCCTCCCGAGTGCTGGGATTAAAGGCATACCCCACCATACCCAGCCTAGCACCCTGTCTTATTTTCTTTCACTGAACCTAGGAGCTTTCTCATTAGGGTCAACCAGCTGGCCAGTGAACCCCAGGAATACTCCTGTTCCTGCCTTGCCCCACCAGCAGAGGGATTATAGGTGTGTGCTGCTGCACCCAGCATTTTTATGAGAATTGGGGCTCAAACTCAAATGTTCATACTTGTGTGATGTGTACTTTATCAACTGAGTCATCTCTACAGCTCTTTAAATTTTTTAAAAATGTGATCTCAATTTTAAAATTGTTTTATTTTCATTTTATGTGTATAAGTGTTTTGTCTTCATGTTAGTGCACCCATGCATGCAATGCCCATGCAGGTCAGAAGAGGGCATCGGATCCCCTGGAACTGGAGTTACAAGACTTGTTAGCTGCCATTGTAGGTCCCTCTGTAAAAGGAGCCAATGTTCTTAATCACTGAGCCATCTCTACAGCCCCCTTAAAGGTTTTGATTTTATTACTATTATTATTACTTGATTATGTGTGTGTGTGGGGGGTTGTACATGAGTGCAGTGCTGGAGTTACATGTGTTGGGAACTGAACTTAGATCCACTGGAAGACCATGTGCTCTTAACTGCTGAGCCATCTCCCAGACCCTAATTTTTTTTTTTTTTAATTTGCTTATTTTTTAAAAGAATGTGTATATGTGTATGGCTGTGTGAGTAAAGTGCCCAGGGAAGCCAGAAAAATGTGTCAGAGCCCCTGGAGCTGGAGTTACAAGCAGTTGTGAGCCACCTGATATGGGTGCCAAGAACTGAACTAAGGTTCACTATATAGTCCAGATAAGGTTGGTTTCAAGCATTTTGCCACTATACCCAGGCTGCCTTAGGGTTTGAGATTTTTGGCAGTACGACCAGGAATTGAATCTATGACCTAGCATACAGTAAGCAAGCACTATTAGTAAGCTATAGAATCACATTATGTGCAGGCATGGACATGCCATGGCACACATGTAGTGGTCAAAGGACAACTTTTGGTAGTTGTTTCTCTCCTCTTTGAGTTCCAGGGATGGAACTTGGGTAGTCAGGCTTGTGGCAAGTCCCTCTGCACACTGAGCCATCTTGCTGGTCTACAGTCCTATGTTTTTTTCAGTTTTTAAAAAAATAATTTTTTAAATTTCTATTAGTGTATTGGCTGCATTTATGTAAGTGCATCTGTGTTGTGCAATGCTGCAGAGGTCAGAAGAGGGCATCAGATGCCCTGGAAGTGGAGTTATGGAGAGTCGTTAGCTGCCATGTAGGTGCTGGGAATTAAACCTGGGTCCTCTGCAAGAGTAGCCAGTGCTCTTAACCGTTGAGCCATCTCTCCAGTCCCTTTTTTCCATTTTTCTGAGACAGGGTCTCACTATGTAACCTTGGCTGGCTTGGAATTTACTATGTAGACCAGGCTGGTGTTGAACTCACAGAGCTCCATTTGCCTCTGCCTCTCGAGTGCTAGGACTAAAGGTGTGTACTACCATATCCTGCCTCTCCCCCAGTCCCTTAAAAAAATTTTTATTGGTATGTGTGTGTTCAGTATACACACACATGTATATATACATGCACTGAGTGTCATGCTTTAGGAGTCACCCACCTTGCTTTTCAGATAGGGTCTCTCATTGGCCTGGGGTAGGGGTTTGCCAAACTGGTCAGAAAGCTGTCTATCCCAATGATAGAATTCCAAACACATGCTAGGACTACCAGTTGTTTTGTTGTTGCTGTTGTAGAGGCAGAGTTTCACAATGTAGCCTTGGCTGGTCTCAAAGTTGCTATGTAGACCAGGCTGGCCTGAAACTCACAAGAGATCCACCTGCCTTTGCCTCCTGAAAGCTGGGATTAAAGGTGTGTACCCCATCATGCCCAGTGACTAACAGTTTTTTTTCTGTGGGTTCTGTGAATTGATCTCAGATCCTCGTGTTTGTGTGGCAGAGACTTTACTGACTAACCTAATTCCCCAACTTGCTTGTCTATGTTTTGAGACCAGAGTATCATTAAGTTACCCAGGCTGGCCTGAACTTCCTCTGTAGCATAGGCTGGCCTTGAAATTTAGAACCACCAGACCTCAGCCTTCCAAGTAGCACTAGCAGGACAGCTTCACCTCAGTAATTTTAAGAGGGTATAATCATTCTGAAAACCTTTGAGAACCACAGTACTAGTCAAATGGCACTTCCAATTCTCAGACTCCAGGTCTTATGTGGAAACTAGAAGACTTACCTGCAGATTGGAGAGTTGTGTGAAGGCCTTCTCACAGCCTGGGTGTGCACATTTGTACGGTCTATCACCAGTGTGGATTCTGCACAGGGTGAGAAGAAAAGAATGAGTATGAATGTCAGCAAGGTGATTTGAGGACTGGGTCCTTAACAGATCGTCTCCAGGCTCTTCAGGTTCCCTCCTAAGGAAGCTCCTCAGATGGATCTGCAGGAGGCACTAGCCTTAGCTCCTCTCTGACCTGGAATAGTTTGTAGGGTCTGCTTTCTGGTCACTGCCTGTAGCACTTAGCTCAAAGTGTGCGCCATTGTGCTAGGGGAAGAGGGGCTTGAAGACTTGGCATCCAGGACTCAGGCAGTTCACCATTTGGCACACTTATCCAATTCCTACAGTAACTGTCCCAGTGAATGTTTAGAAACAAAAGGTAAACACAACTGTAAGGAAAAAGAAAACAGAACACTTCCGCCTCAGTCCCCATCCCACAGCCAGAAATCATCCCCTCAACCTTGAGTATCATACCCAGAGATAGTTCAGGTATCAAAGAAAAGCAGAATTAGGCTGATTGGGGAAAGTAGCAGTGATAGTAATGGAAATTCCTGGAAAGGGTTTTTCCCCAGTTCAACTCCCCAACAGCTGGAAATGCTGACATTAGAAGCAATTTAACCTCTTTCCCCAACATCACAGGGTTGTTGAAGAAAGCCCAAGACTTGAGGGTGCAGTGACACTTTCTTATCAGGGACTTCAGAACCATCTCTGTGATCAGTGCCTTTCTGAACCTCTGCTTTAAAGCCTCAAAATATCTTTATGAGGCCAGCCGGCTCCTCGTCTCAAAGCAGCGTCTGATCACTTTCAGGTGGGAGCGTCATACCCACAGCAACAGGATGGTGGCCACACCAGGGTTCCAGTTCAACTTGAGACTCCACAAAGGAGACCATGAGCTCTTTTGTTGGCAGGCTGCCTTCCGCCTTGTAACTCCAGACCAATGGGATGGACAGTCATGTCTTACTTATAAAATAGGAACCTTTCCATTTTGTTTGCCAGTTCTCTGTGAATACTTAAATCATGTTTCATTTTGTTCTCGATTCTTGGCATCCCTTGGAACTTTGCTTGTTGCTGTGTCTCCAGGCTGGTGCCAGCTAATGTCTGATTATATCTCCCATTCATACTTGGTGTGCTGAGGGTCAGAGGTATGGCCTTCTAAAATCCAGTCTCTGCTTTGGTACCAAGATGTGTGCTCAGTGTTTTCAGGGAGGTAGATGAGGCCAAGAGCTGTCTCTGCGCAGGTGTGCCTGTCTCATCAGTCTTCCCAGCTCTTTCCCAGAAAGGCTCTCTTAGCATCCACTTGAGTCTCCAGTGTTGCTTGGTCTTTTTTTGTTGCCAGTCATATTCTCCTCCAGCCAGGTCTCTCCTCCAGCCAGGTCTCTCCCCCGCCCCCCGCATGCGGGTTGTTGTGTGTGTCCAGGGCGGGGGGTGGGGAGGGCATGCCAGCGGGGCGGGATCAGTGGCCCGCCCCTCTCCCTTACCGTGTGTGCTGCTGGAGGTGGGAGAGCTGGCGGAAGGCCTTCTGGCAGTAGGAACAGTTGTAGGGCTTGGCCCCCGAGTGGATGCGGAGGTGCTGGGCCAGGTAGGAGGTGTTGGCGAAGGTCTTGGAGCAGTGCGGGCACTTGTGGGGCTTGATGGTCTCCGTGTGCATCTTGGAGTGAATCCTGCCGAAGAGGAGAGGAGGGAAGGGGGGAGGAGGAAGCAGTTCGACACCACGGGCTCAGCTCTCTGCTGGGTGAAATGATGTTGCTTGACGGATGACAGCACCCCCTCCTCCCTCCTCCCAATAAAGCTCCGGCTGGAGAGGCTAATGACGAGGACACCCACTCTAGGTTGTTGCTGATTGCAAGTCGGTGGCTAGAATGGCAGTGAGATGATGAAGAGCTGCAGCCCAGAGCTCCTGATAACCTTAAGGTGCTCAGTCTCCTCAACCTCGGTCTTTTCCTAAGGTTACACACTCACCACAGTTACCCTGTTTCCAAATAGCAATTTGAATATAGACCAATACTGCCTGTTCCCCATGGGCCTGAAGTTGAATGCACACCATGGCTCTGAAGTGAAGCATATAGTAAAAGCAGGGTCTGCTCTGTAGAAGATTTCCAAACACAGAGAGAAACCACAAAAATTGTTCCAGACTTGGGGACTGGAAATCACAAATTTTAAGGCCCCCCACACTGCTAGGATATATAGTTTATTTTTCAGACAGTAATAGGAGAGAATTAAAGATTTCAAAAGGCACAGGTGAAAGGGGAAAAGAAAACATGTGGCGAGAACATGGTGCAGGCAACATGGCCTTCGGGCTCTCAGTCAGGTAGGGTAAAAGCAGCCTTACCGGGTGTGCTGCTGAAGATGGGAGAGCTGGCGGAAGGATTTCTCACAAAAGTTACAACTGTAGGGCTTGGCCCCTGAGTGGATACGGATGTGCTGGGCCAGGTAGGAGCTGTTGGCAAAGGTCTTGGAGCAGTGCGGGCACTTGTGGGGCTTGGTCTCGGTGTGTGATTTGGAGTGGATCTGCATCTCCGACTTTGAGTAGAAGGTCAGTGAGCACATCCGGCACCTGGCCAAGCAAAGGCAACATTAGAGCGTTCCCTCCAGAAGGAGCTGCTGAGCCCCGCCACCATGCAGAGAGAAGCCCACCTAACTGACCACTTTCCTATTCCAGCTACATGGCAAGGCTCTATTTTGTAGGAGCTTTTTCTTATTGCTTTATGTTCTTTTCCTGAAAAAAGGTCTCATTTATGCCAGGCTAGTCTTGAACTCACTATGTAGCCAAGGCTGGTCTTGAACTCATGAACCTCCTGTCTACACCTCCCAAGTTCTGGGATTATAAGCATCTGCCATCATGGCCAGCCCCTTATTTTTTTTCTGTAGTCTAAGCTACTAACATGGTGCACAACACATAGAAATGCCTAATAAATGTTTGCCGAATGACTGGATTCCCTAAGTGTACAGAAATAAGGACTGAACCCTGTTAAGGCAGAAAAATATCATGGGCTAGGTGAATATGGATTTTATTGGAGCAGATAATTTGTTCCAAATATTTAAAGAGCTCCTCAACTTCCCCATGTTTATCTGTTCCTTAGTATTCTTCAAGCCCCCTATGTAATAATGAAGAACTGACAAGATATGATTTTCTTCTGTCTCCAAATGACTGCCTTCTCAATGATTTCCCCATACTTCCTTTTTGCAGTGACTGCTGAAGAGATGGAGGTGGGTAAGTACCAGAATTATTTGGAGGGGCTTTCCCAAACCTCATATCTCTAGTCTCTACCCTGTCATTGATGTTCCATTAATTGTCCACCTGTCCCTGCCCCCAGCCTCAAGCCAATCAAATGAGAACCATTTTTGAAATAAGCCAGGGTAATTGTTAGGAGTGGGTGATAATCCTTAAGTTTACAAGAAAGGCTGATAAAAAAGTGTTCCATGCTAAACCTCTCCTTTTTCTCAGCACATAAAGCCAATGTCAGCACTCCTAAATGACATCAAGAGCACCTGAATACACCTTTACAGGTCTCCTGAACCAGTGACTCTTCCTGCCCTGTCACTGTTCAACAACATCAAAAGGAGGTTTCTGATAAGTTAAGCCGTAAGTCCTTAGACTTTACTGAGTAAAAGCCAATTGTATGTAGTCTAGAGATAGCTTAGCAGTGCACACTGAGTGAGCAGAAAGGGGAGTGGCCTGGAAGTCAGGGCAAGCTGCTCTTCTCCCCATCTCTGTAAGAGAGACATGGGATGCTGTGGGCTGATGGGTCCTGCCTTTTTCTTCATTTTGAATTTATTTAGAAAATAGCTGAATCAAGACCAGAAAGAGCACAAACTTTCCTCCTAGAGAAGTTTTACTGCTATAGGCTCCACACTAATGCTTTCAGAAATTCTCACAACTGATGCCAGGCTTCATTTGCTGTCACTTTACAATTGGAGGAAACCTGACTCCCTGAGTCGCTGGCTCTTGCCTGAGAAGCCCCAACTCTGCCAGAGAAGAGAGTGGCATGGTCCAAAGTGAATGGTCAACAGCAATCTAGAGACCTGGGTTCTATTCCAACAGAGTTCAGTTATAGATCACCCACTAACCTACATCTTGATTTTCTTTAAAACAGAGAAATTAATTTTTGTACCTGCAAACACTCAGAATCATCAAAAGTAAGTTAAATGTTCTCTAGTAATGAAATGGCATCAATATTAACAGCCTCAGTGTTGATGCTGATATATTACTACATGTATTTCATTAAGACTAAGGTTAGTAATTGGACACAATTCATGTGGAAGACAACTGTACGAAAGTTGTAAAGTAAGTTCCTTTGGTAGCTAAAATTTCTCAGTTCACGTAGGACATGTTCATTTAAAAAATATTTTTACAGTGCTGCTAATTGGAACCTAGGGACTGCCACACACCAGACAAGTGCTCTACTACTGAACTGTGTCCTCAGCCCCAACACATTCATTTTAATTTAAATCTCCTTACTTTGTGTGTGTGTGAAAGTATTCAACACACAACTCTACCCTTGAAGTGAAAGTTAATTATAAAAATGAAAATTCGTGGTGCTGCACACCTTTAATCCCAGCACTTGGGAAGCAGAGGCAGGCGGATCTTTGTGAGTTCGAGGCCAGCCTGGTCTACATAGTGAGTTCCAGGATAGCTGGGGCTACAGGGAGACCCTGTCTCAAAAAGACAAAAAAGACAAAAAAAAAAAAAAGGAAAATTATCCTAGCACTTGAAATGATTGATATGAGGTTCAAGGCCAGTATAGTAAATAGTGGGAGACTGTCAAGAAACCAAAAAAGAACCTTCTTCAACAAAGCTTTTTATTTTATGTGTATGAGTGTTATGCCTGTATGTAAGTGCACCCATGTCGTGCAGTGCCCACGGAGGTCAGAAGAGGTCGTCGGATCCCCTGGAACTGGAGTTACAGATAGTTGTTAGCTGCCAGGTGAGTGCTGGGATTTGAACCCAGGCCTTCTGCAAGAACAGTCAGTGTTCTTAACCGCTGAGCCATCTCTCCAGCCCCAACAAAGCTAAAGAACTTAACTAAAAATGAACTGGCTAGCTGGGTATGATGGCAGGTCGATAAGGAGTTCAAGGTCATTTTTAGTACATAGCAAGTTCAAGGCCAGTCTGGGCTGCAGGAGACCCTGTCTTAAAACAAGAACTGGAAGAGAATAAGCAGTCTCAAAAGGTAGGAAGGTAGGATGAGGGAGACAAGGATGAGGATGACGGCCATGACGAGAACTGCTTTGGGTAACCCCGGGAATGAGGTTGGGCACTTTCAAGCACCTTTGCTGCTTCTCCTCACTAATCTAGCAAACATTCTCCCTGTTCTACAAAAAGGAACACAAAAGCTCCAAAACCAAGTGATTAGTCAGCAGGTGAGCTATTCCCTACCATAAGGATAACCTAATACGACAGTCTTGTCAGTGGAAACACTTATGGAGAGGCTGAAGAACCACCAGCCAGGTGAAAGCACTGACCTAGGTGACCATAAAGTACAGGCTGTGCATCCCTGATCCAAAAATCTAAAATCCGCAATCCTCCAAAATCCAACTTTCCAAGCACTAACATCATACTTTCAGCAGAAAATTCTACACATGACTTCATGGGACAAATGGAAGTTACAATGCAGGCTCACCAAAAATAATGTTTAAAAATACCTTTAGACTGTGTATATAATATTTGAAGCATAAATGATATTTTTTTTTTCTTTTTAAAGCTTGAGGACAATTTTATTAGAGTTGAAAAAAAAAAATCACAGGGCAGGCAAGCTGTAAATCTCGGCAGCTGCCAGGAGGAAGGCAATGGAGAATAGGAAGAAAGAAACTCCAAAGAAACTCGTGCCTTTTTTTGTTAGGCATGGAGGTTCAGCAGGCAGACAGCCACAGGGCAGACTAGCAGACACATGGCTAGGGGAAAGCTTTAGAGAGAGTGAGGAAGCCCAAAGTGTTACAGAAAGCACACCCAGCTTAGGCCAGTATCCAGAAAAAAATCAGAAAAGAAAAAGGAAAACTTACACCTTTCTGAATCCTGACTAACAGACCTAATAACAGTAACAGATCCTCATGGTGGCTCCATAGAGATGGTCTCTTTTTTATTTTATTTAAGAGAGGTTATGTAGCCTAGGCTAGCACTGAATTCCTGATCCTCCTACTACAACCTTCTGAGTGCTGAGATTACTGGTATGTGCTACCACATCCAGCTTCATAAATGAATTTCATTTTTAGACTTGGGTCCATCCCCAAAGTATCTCATTATATAATGCAAGTATTCCAAAATGTGGAAAAAAAAAAATCCAAAGTCTCAACCACCTTTGGTCCCAAGGATCTTTGATATGGAATACTCAACTTGTATTTCTAACTCTGAAGTCTTAGGAAGCTAAGCAAAAAAGTCCTCTAATTTAGGATGTTAGGTGGCTGGAAGAAACCTGTGAGAGCTGTGGCAATGGGCAGCTAGCAAGGGAAAGAAAAGCTGACATCCTGTATCACCGTGCATTACTCCAGGGGACACTGTGCACATCCAATACAGTACAGTCACCTTGGAGGCTTGCAATGCAGTGTCCCTGGTTTAAATGATCACTCTGAATTATCCCAGTTTTTTCTAAGATCCAGGACCATTTCAAAAGCTCTTTCCATACAATAGATAAGGGTCTGGCTGATCTTCCCATTTCGTAGGTGGGAACAAGCAGATAAGCTGACTTACCCCAAATAATAGACCCTAATTCCTCCAATACCCAGTCAAATGTACTGACAGCTGGAATGGAAGTAGTTGAAGCACATGTCCATCAAAATCAGGATTGTTTTTTTTTTTAGTTCAAAAACACAGTAACAAAGTCAGGATTCTTTGTGATTTAGAAGATCCCTTTGGACTCTAGAATTTTAAGTTTCTGAAGAAATTCTTTTCAACGAAGACTATAATTAGTCACCTTTCAGTTACAGAGTTCTTTTTAATCATGAGTGTGGGGTCTTCTAAGAATGCCAAAAACTCTTGAGTAGGTACAAAGTCCTAGCAGGTTTTCATCCAACTGTATATCCAAAATTCTCTGCGATACATACATATATCCATACACAGTTGGGAAATCCAGAGATAATTTTAATGTGAGAAGGGAAAAAAATTAACTTGGCAGAATCAGAGGATTCTGGTCAAGCAGAAGGGCTCCCTCCACAGGGTGCTACAGAATCTTCCCGGTATTCCTACAACACATTATATAAATGCATCTCCATGTCACAGTGACCTCACTTTAAGCAAATACATAAAAATCCAGGTTATCTACACAATAAAAAGGGATTTTCATTGTAACTGATATAATAAAAAGAATGCCTTTAAATGAATCAAACTTGTCAGGTACCTTTATAATATGGTATGATGTAAACATTTTCCAGGAACACTTATTGTATAAAGTGGGGTACACCTGTAATAATAAAGCTACAATGAACTTCTGGATTATAGCTGGATTCTGCAGTGCTCAATATATTCTGCATAGCAACATTGCCCTCTTTTTCATGTATTAAGAGGTATTTGAACAGTGTACTTGTGGCTACTCTCCACAGTAAACTATACAATGCAAGTAAAAATAAATGCTAAGTAATGAGTAGCTCTTAACTTTCTGAAGTTCCCAACATTTTAAAGCTTATCTGATATATACTCCCAACAAATGGGAGGCATACACAGAATTCTCCCCATTTTACAGATGAGGAAACTGAGGCGCAGAGAGGGGAAAAGGACTTGCCCAGGGTCACACAGCAAGTTCGTGGTGGAGCCGGGAACTGAATCCATGAGCCCAAGGCTCTGTCCATTTCCTGTGCCGCAGTTCCCTTCGCTCCTAAAATGGGAACAACATTGCCCATCTCGGTACACTAAGGACAGAACCAGTCTCCCAGCCATGCAAATCTGCCCCTGTCTATATCAAAACTGTGATAATAGTTAACCCATTCTGAACAGTGGGACCAAATGCCCCAAACCCACTAGGGACCCTGATAGCTCTCAAGGAGATTATAAAGTTATTTCAACTTTCAAAGGGCAAGAAGATTTTTTTAAATGTAATTTTTTTGTTTTTGGTCTTTTTGAGACAGGGTCTCCCTGTAGCCCCAGCTGTCCTGGAACTCACTATGTAGACCAGGCTGGCCTTGAACTCACAGAGATCCACCTGCTTCTGCCTCCCGAGTGCTGGGATTAAAGGCGTGCGCCACCACACCCGGCTTTAATGTAATTTTTTAAATACAGTATCACATGCAAATATGCACATAATACTGTTTTGCAATGGACAACTTAGAGAAAGTGGAGGATCAAAATGACTTCCATGAATTAGAAAGTGAGCAAATAGTCACTTCAAAGGTATACTATTCCTCCGACCATTTTATCCCATCCCAGCCATGCAGGGGCTGAAGGGCTCAGTGCTCAAACACCACCCAAGAGCTGGTGGATGGCACACAGGTTAGGTTAAGTGCTTACCAGAAAGATTTCTTGGAAAAATAAGAAACAGAAAGCAAAACAGCTGCGGACTGAGTCTGGAACTCAGTCTGAAGCCTTATTGTAAGAGCGAATCCTGTCACTCATGTCACTCAAAAATCAGTTAAGGACTATGACACCTGAACTGGAGTTAAGGGGGGAGGACTGCACTCTGGGGGAAGAGCAATTAAGGAAGTGACAACAGCTCAACCTTCCTATCTCACAGCAGGATTCCTGGACATGCAAGTGGCTCTGCAGTGGGAAGCTGTTGAGAGCACAGAGCCTGACTGGGATAGGACCCAAAGAAGATAGGGGAAACTGAGACAGTGACCCTCAATCCATCCTGTCCCGGATTTGATTCCTACCTGTAAGTTTTGCCATCTTTCTGATGGTCGTGGTCATCCTCAGGGGCAAGGACGTAAGGGTCACTCATCTCGGGAAGCCCTGATTCCAGCATCCGCTTCTTCTTGCGGCCCCGAGGAGGCTTAGGAGGAGCCACACTACCGCCACCACCTCCACCTCCGCCTCCTTCCTCAGTTAGGGTTGATGCTACCTTCTTGGAGAGGTCAGGGACCACCTGTAGGGCTTGTGAGCCAGGGGGGAGAGCTGAGACAATCATGGGAGCCGAAATAGGGAAGGTCTGAGCTGATGAGGCTGTGGTCACAAGAGAGCCTGAGGGGGATGTGATTACCAAACCAGGACCTAGGATTGGGAGAAAAAAGAGATGGGATGATGTTGCTCATTCCTAACCCGAATCCTATTTCCTTCTATTTCCCCCAGAAGTCTCATTAACCCCTTACCACCACCCTCCACCCCACCTCCCAAAGTTACAGGAAACCCCAAACCCTATAGAAAATAATGGTCTCCTAACCCCTGTCCCCACCCCCCTGGTAACAGTGAGATTTACCCCTTGATTGACTCCCTTCTCTTCTCCACCTCTGAGAACAGGAGACTCCTTGATTCAGAGAAGGAAAGAATGTCACCTCCTCAAAGGCAGGGACCGCATCTTCTACTTCTTTGTATCCCCCACAATGCCTAGCACATTGCTAGGCACACAGTAGGCACTTAATAAAAATCTGATTGAGGAATTAAACATATACCCCACTCCCCATGTCCTCAGAGCCCTCCAGACTGGGATGCTGATCATGGGAGATCAGCACCTCAGATTAAACAGGAGCAGAGGTGCTTACCTGCAGTCATCAGTCCTGTAGATGGCACAGGGACTACTGTGATATTCTGGGTAACAGATGCCTGGCTGTGTGGGGTCAGCTGTTCTGACTTGGACTCTGTGTCCATGCTGATACCAGAGGGCAGGGACACTGAGGCAGGCACGGTCAGTAAAGTGGGGTAGTGAGGTGGTGCCAGTCCACAGCCCTTCTCTGGCAACAGCTGATCCTTCATCTTGTTGATGAACATTGTGTTTTCAATCTAAAAGAAAAGGAAGGGGAAGAGGAATACTCTCTTAAGGCTGAGAAAGCCTGATATTTATCTGCTCCCTAAGCACTTTTCAATGTCTTCTCCTAGGAGATCAAGAAACAATAGTTGATATCTTTGCATTTCCAGACCCCAACACTATGCAATTCTCAGTAGTACGGGACTCAGTGAAACAGTATGTGGTTTATTTTGCTTCAGCCTCCATACAATAGAACAACTTCATAAAGAACTGGCTACTCAGTTAAAGTAAATGATTGAGGAGAACAAAAAAGCAAGCACCACTTACCTGCCCTGAGACTGTGGGTATAGAAGGCCAGAAGTATGGGTTAGAATTGAAGTGAGATTCTTCCATTCTACCTGAACAAAGAGAAAAGATCACATCACACCCAGGAATAACTGCAGAATTTTAATAATGGAGCAGAGTAATGATGGGAATTCTGGTCTCCGGCACATGTCACACAGCTTAAAATTAGCCATCAGACCTCAATGTCTGGACCAGGCAAGGTGGCACAGGTCTGTCATATCTCAGCACTCAGGAGGCTGAGGCCAGAGGGTAGGGAGTTTGAGGCCAGTGAGGATTACACATTGAGACTTTGTCTAAAAAAAGACACAGTCACCAAGCCCTAGAGCCCACCAAACACACGATTTTAGTTGATACTATGACAAAATTTAAATAAATCTAATTGAGATGCAGCATAATTTGCCAAGCTCCAAAAAACCAGAACTGGTATTACTTTCCTTTGCTGAAGAAATAAAATGAGGTCATGAAGGGAAAGGGGACGTGTGTGCCTAAGGCCACACAATGCAAATCACTCACTGGCCTGAAAACGCCATGGTTTCTTTCACTGTTCTCCCTTTCCTTCATTCCTTAAATCCATCTTCCTTGAAATCAAAATTTCAAGATTTCCAATCAATATCTATGCAGCTGTAATTCTATGCAGCTTGAAAAGGTTTTAGACTAGGTTTTAAGTAGGCAGGAACCAGAACCAACTAAGTAGCCCAGGCTGGCCTCAAACTAGCCATCAACCTGCCTCAGCTTCCTGAATAGCAAGGATTACAGGCACACACACCACACCTGGCCTACACTAGGTTACTGAGGATAATGCCACACAGGTAAATCCCACCAAGGTCAAAGAACATGCACGTGAGTACTGGGAACTGAGAAATTACCAGTTTTAGAATTTGTTTTAAAGATTTTATTTATAATTTGGTATATATGTGTGTACGTTTTGTGTGTGTGTGGGGGGGGGTGCCTGCAGAGGCCAGAGTAAGGAGTCAGATCCCCTGGAGCTGGAGTTATAGGTAGTTGTGAGCTGCCTGATGTGGGTGTTGGAACTGAACTTGGGGATGCTGGAAGAGCAACAAGTCTTCTTAACCAGTGAGCTATCTTTTCAGCCCTAAATCACCAGTTTTTAAAAAGAAGAGTTCTAGGGTCTGGGCTCCTGAGTTCATATCCCAGCACTCACATCTAGCGGCTCACAAACACCTGTAACTCTAGCTCTATGAGATCCAATGCCCTCTTCTGGCCTCTGTGGGTATTGGTACACATGTGTGTGCATACACTCACATGGATTCATACAAAGATCTTTTTTAAATACTAAAAATGTTAAAAAAAAAAGAAACTTAATAAAGCAAAAAAATTAATCATACATCAGTACAGAATCCAGGTAGCCCACCAATGATTTTCACAATCTGATTGGCTCTCTTGGAAAGGCTTCACCAGTGGTATTGGTTGAGAGTACCTTCCCCAAATCTTACACAGGAAAGACCTAACCTCACAGAAAGCAGTAAGGAGAGAACATGAGACTGGTGGGGTGGCTTAGCACCTATCTGGCATATATGAAGCCCTGGGTTTGATTCCTCATACCAAGGGAAAATAAAATCCAACAACATTAAGAATGGTGGTGGGGCCAGGTATGGTAGCACAGATCTTTAATTCCAGCACTTGGGAGACAGAGGATCTCTGAGTTCAAGGTCAGCCTGACTACATAGTGCATTCCAGGCCAGCCAGGGCTACATGGTAAGACCCTGTCTCAAAAATATGAAAAACAAAAGAAGAATGGTGGTGCTGAGCAAGATGGCTCGGCAGGTGAAGGCATTTGCCACACAAGCCTGGGAACCTGAATCTGATCCCTGAAGCCCACATAAAGGTGGAAGGAGAGAACCGACTGTTTAAAGTTGTTCTCTGACCTGCATGCATACACACATATACAGTAATAAACAGGGCCAGATATGGTGGTGCATGGCTTTAATTTCAGCACCCAGGAGGCAGAGATAGGTGGATCTCTGTGAGTTTGAGACCAGTCTGGTCTACATAGTTCCAGGCCAGCCAGTACTACAATAGTGAGACCTTGTCTAGAAAGAAAGGAGGAAGTGAGGGAGGAACAAGGGATACCAGGAACAAACATTATCACCAAACAATGTTTTAAAGAGGAGGAAATATCAAGTATCCTAATTTGATTTTTTTTTTTTTTTCCGAGAGAGGGTCTCCCTGTAGCCCCAGCTGGCCTGGAGCTCACTAAGTAGACCAGGCTGGCAATGAACTCACAGAGATCAGCTTGCCTCTGTCTGCCAAGTGCTGGGACTAAAGGCATACACCACAACGCCCACCCCTAATTTGAGTTTTTTTTTGGTCTTTTTGAGACGGTCTCCTTGTAGCCCAGCTGACCTGGAACTATGTAGACCAGGCTGGCCTTGAACTCAAAGATCTGCCTGCCTGTGCCTCCCAAGTGCTGGGACTAAAGGCGTGCACCACCACACCCAGCACTACTCTTGTGTTTTTGACTTTTAATTAAAAAAATCAGACTGGGAGTGGTGCCACATTCCTTTGATCCCAGCACATGGGAGGTTGAGAGGCAGGGGGATCTCTCTGATACTAAAACTGGCCTGGTCTACTTATCGAGTTTAGGCTAGCTGGGGCTACAGGGGAGACCCTTTCTCAAAAACCAAAAAAAAAAAAAAAACAAAACTTGAGACAGGGTCACATGTAGTCTAGGCTAGCTGGAACTCACAGCAATCCTCCTGTTTTAGAGCCTTAAGGATCAACAGGCAAGAGCCACCATGACTAACTCATCACATTCTTTGCTTTATCAGCCCGCTCATTTTTACATTTATGTATGTCTGGGTGTGTGTGCAGGCATGTGCAAGCCACAGTATATATGTGGAGATTCGGAGATTCAGAGGACAACTTGAGGGACTCAGTTTTCTCCTACCACGTGGGTTCCAGGTCATCAAACTCAGGTCACCAGGTTTGGCAGCAAGTGCCTTTACCCTCTAAGGCATCTTGCTGACCCCTAATTTTCTAAAATGCTACAAAAGAAATGAAATTTATTCCAGCCTATTCTTTCTAACAAGTATCCAACAAGAGGAACGCACCAATCTGCAGAAGCAGCAGCCTCACTCAACAAAGGTCAATACTAACTGACTAAGCAACTCCAGGCAAATCCTGGTTCCTGAGTTACAAAGCAGGCATCCTAGGAATCCCCAGGGGACTGGTTACAAGATCCCCCTCTTCCCAATGAGTACCAAAAATACATGTTCAAGTTCCTTTAAAAATTTCCTTTAAATCAGGCGTGGTGGCACATGCCTTTAATCCCAGCACTCAGGAGGCAGAGGCAGGCAGATCTCTGTGAATTCAAGGCCAGCCTGGTCTACATAGTGAGTTCCAGGACAGCTGGGGCTACAGGGAGACCCTGTCTCAAAAAGACCAAAAAAAAATTTTTTTTCCTTTATTGTAGTGTGTGTATGCTTGCATGCACACATGCACATGTGCCTGTGCACTGTGGCACATGCATGAAGGTCTGAAGACATCAGTAGGAGTCAGTTCTCCTACTATGTGCATCCCAGAAATTGAACTCAAGTTCTTAAACTTGGCAGCAGCTTTTACTCTTTGAGCCATCTCAACAGCCCTCAAACTTTTATAAAATGACATCAACTTGACAAGGCCCTTCCCACCAAGCCTGACGACCTGGGTTCAATTCCCAGAACCCACATGGTGGAAGGAGAGAACTGATTCCCACAAGTGACTTCCACATTGATAGTGTGGTATGCACAAACCCACACTCAAATATACATCATACACACAAAAATGTTATAAAATGACATATTTGTCCATTACCTATGCATATCCTTAAATATACTTCAAATTGTCTCTAAGTTACTTATAATTAGCTAATACAATTCAAATACTACATAAATAGTTGTTATACCACACTGTTTAGGGAAGAGTGATAAGAAAAAAAAAAAAAAACATTCATACCCATTCAGAACAAACACTCACCTCTGGCCTAACTGTAGAACAGCATATATCAACAATGTAACATTTTTGGTTGAATCTACAGATAGGAGGCCCACTGAACAGTAAGACTAGAGAACTTACACAAGATGCTTTTTACAAAGACGTTTCAGGCCCTCCTCAGGCAACAGAATCAAGAAACAATCTGATTATAGCCTAAGAGGATCCAATCTTGCCAAACTTTTTGGGAAACAGTGAATCACATCATACTCTGTATTTGTGTCTTCCCACTGTCCTTGACAGAGGAGTCCTCATTAAGAAGCAATGTGTGGTAGGCTGGTGGCGCATGCCTTTAATCCCAGCACTTGGGATGCAGAGGCAGGTGGATCTCTATGAGTTTGAGCCCAACCTGGTCTACATAGCAAGTTCCAGGTCAGCTGGGGCTACAGGGAAACTATCTCAAAAAGACCAGAAAAAGAAAGAAGCAATGTGTACTTACTGACTTGAATGCCAGTACACTCTATATGCATACATTTCAAAAATGATGCTAGAGGGTCAAACTTAAACCAAAGCCTTTATCTTACTCATCTTCCAGTCAAGAGAAATAACAAAAGGTAAGACTGGTGACAGGGCAAAGTAGGCTGCAGAACAAAAGAAAGGTCCTGGGATTTCTAATCTCTCTAATTAAGGAAGTTTGGGATAAACATTAAATGTATAGTAGGGGAAAAAAAAGGCAAATATATTATAGATATGAAAATTTACAAAGGAGGAACTGAAAGTCCAAAAATACTGTCCCCATCCTTATAGGATTCCTGACAGCTCACCAAGTTTACACCATGCGTGCTATCCTACCACTCAGGCAAGCAGTGTTTCTGAAAGCTCCCAGAGGTTCTAAGAGGGTGCTGAAGCTGCTCCAATCCTGCAAGATCTCTATACAATGCACAGAAAGTACAAAAACACCAGCAGGACCACCACCACCACACAGCTGGTAGTAGGGCATCTGATTCATGCCAATCACAATACCAGCAGCAGCAACACTAACCTGTTCAAGATAGTGTAAGACTCTTTACTTTTTTTTTTTCCGGTCTTTTTGAGACAGGGTCTCCCTGTAGCCCCAGCTGTCCTGGACCTCACTATGTAGACCAGGCTGGCTTTAAACTCACAGAGATCTGCCTGCCTCTGCCTCCTGAGTCCTGGGATTAAAGGCGTGCGCCACCACGCCCAGCCAAGACTCTTTACTTTTTAAATTCATTATTGCATATGTGATGAGTGTGTTGGCATGTGTGTGCCATGGTGCACATGTGGAGACTAGGTAACAACGTGTGTGCAGTCAGTTCTTTCCTTCCACCTTTTAGTCAAGCAACTTTACTTAGCTGAGCCATCTCACCAGTCCTCAAGAAAGTGTTAGGAGCACCTTACAACTCATACCACTTAATCCTGACCATCCTTAAGGTATGAATTCTTATCTTCGCGTTTTTATCTTTAATTTTATTTGTATTGGGGGAGGGGTGCACATGTGCTTACCAACACATACAGAGGTCAGAGGACAACTTGTGGGAGTTATTCTTGTGCAGTCAGTTCTCTCCTTCCATGATGTGAGTTCTGGGGATGGAACTTAGGGTTGGCAGCATCTATATACTGGGCCATCTTGATGGCCATGTTTTTGATTTTTTAAGACAAGGTCTCATGAAGCCTAAGACTGACCTCTACCTTCCAAAGGCTGCTAGGTTTAAAGCCATGTACCATGAAGCTCAGCTTCTATTTTTTCAAATAAGAAGGCACAGAGATCAGGGACCTAAATCCAGGCAGGAAAAACCAGGTTAAGGAAAGGGGCTCTGCTAGGTATGGTGGTGTGCATCTGTAATGCCAGCACTTGGGAAACAGAGGCAAGAGGATCAGGAATTTAAACTCAATTACACAGTGAGTTTGAGGTCAACCTGGGCTCTAAGAGTCTCTAACTCAAAAAGCAAAACAAAACAGCTGGGCGTCGTAGCTCATGCCTGTAATCCCAATATTTCAGAGGCTAAGGGAGTTTAAAGTTGCCATGAGTTCAAGGAAAGCCTGGGCTATGAAGTGAGACCTTGTCTCAAAATATCCAGAAGCTCAAAAAAAAAGCTCAGCATGGTAGCGCATGCCTTTAATCCCTGCACTTGGGAGGTAGAGGCAGGTGGACAGATGTCTGTGAGTTCCAGGCCAGCATGGTCCACACAGTGAGTTCCAGGCCAGCTGGGACTACAGGGATACCCTGTTTCAACACAAAAACAAAACCCAGAAGCTCATGGATGGGATGGGGGTAGGACTCACAGAGCCCCACGCCACACTGAGGAACTACTGGCAGTTAAGGACTGCTGGGAGGAGGAGTCATTTTTCTTTAGTGGTGTAGTCACCAGAAAGAAGGCCATTCTTCAGTAAATAGGAGGGGTAAGAGGGTGATAAATGTGACTGAAATACATTACATGTATGAAACTGTCAAAGAATAAATAAGTCAAACATAACACACCCACAGGCATGCACACACACACACACACACACACACACACACACACACACACACAAAACCAGCATAGTAGAACAGGCCTTTAATTTCAGCACTCAGGAGGCAGAGGCAGGCAGATCTCTGAGTTTTATGCCAGCCTGATCTACAAAGCGAGTTCCAGGCCAGCCAGGCTACATACATAGTGAGATCCTGTCTCAAAAACAAACAAACCTGAGAGTGTAGACTGTGCTTGTGACCCAGCACTGGGAAAGCAAAGACAAATGGACCCTGGGGCTCAATGGTGAGTATTAGGTCGCTGAGAGCCCCTGCTGGAAAGAAACAGGTGGCAGCTCTGAAGGAAAAACACCTAAGACCGTTTTCTCATGCCCTCCCCAACCCCACACAAACTCTTTCTAGGAATGCACCATTTTCCAGGTATTTTTGAACCACACTTTCAAATTTCAGCATTTTTGTTTGTTTTTCCTAACTGTGAGAACTGAACCTGAGGCCTCCCAAATGTTAGATAAATGCTCTCTACCTCTGAGTTATACTCCCAACCCCCAAATTGAAGCAACAACCAAACTGATAACAGCAAAATGATATGTAATCTAAGACCATATTCTTGTGAAACCTCACTTAGCTGCCAAGATAACTCATTTTGAAATGGCACCTGAATAAAAAGGCCAGTCTTAGGTGTGATGGCACATACCTGTAGGTCCAGGACCTGTGGGAGGCAGAGACAAGTGGATTAGGAGTTCGAAGCCATCCCCCACTACATAGAGAATTCAAAGCTAGCCTGGGCTATAAGAGACCCCATCTCAAAAAAAAACTTGGGGCCAGTGAGATGGCTTGGCAGGTAAGGGCACTTGCCACCAAATCTGACAACCTGAGTTCAATCCCTGGATCCCACAAGGTGAAAAGATAGGACTATCACAAGTTGTCCTCTGACCCCTGAACATGTACTGTGGTATGCCTATCCCCAGCAACACAACATAACTGTTAAATAAATGTGTGTGTGTGTGTGTGTGTGTGTGTGTGTGTGTGAGAGAGAGAGAGAGAGAGAGAGAGAGAGAGAGAG
>NW_008360324.1:2164103-2166701 GCF_000622305.1 Nannospalax galili | reverse complement strand
AAAAAACCCAACAGCCTATAATCCCATTTCAGAGGCAGAGGCAGGAGGATAAGAAGTTGAGACTAGCCTAGGAGATATGAGACCCTGTCTCAAAAATAAATTAATTAGGGGACTGGAAAGATAGCTCAGAGGTTAATAGCACTGGATGCTCTTACCAAGGACCCAGGTTCAATTCCCAGTACCCACATGGTGACTAACAACCATCCATAATTCCAGTTCCAGAGGATCCAATGCTCTCTTCTGACCTCTGCAGGCACTGTATGACATGGGTACACATATACATGCAGGTATAACATTCATACACATAAAATTTTTAAAAAATTTAGAAAGAAAGTTTCTATAATAGTAATTGCTCTGTGAGTTCAAGGCCAGCCTGGTCTACATAGTGAGTTCCAGGCCAGCTGGGGCTATTGGGAGACCCTGTCTCAAAAAAAAAGACCAAAAAAAAAATAATTAATTAATTAATTAATTAATAAAAATTAGAAACAGGGCTGGGGACATAGCTCAGTTGGTAGAGTGGTTTTATAACATGCATGAGACCCTCAGTTGGATCCCCAGAACTATAAGCTGGGTGTGGCAGTGCATACTTATAATCACAGAGATGTGAAGTTGGAAGCAGAAGGATCAGAAATTCAAGGCTATCCTCCGTGCTACATAGCAAATTTGAGGCCAGCCTGGGATACATGAAACCCTATCTTAAAAAATAAAAAATTTGGGCTGGAGAAATGGCTCAGTGGTTAAGAGCACCGGCTGCTCTTGTAGAAGAAGTAGGTTCGATTCCCAGCACCAACATAGTAGCTCACAACCATCTAACTCCAGTTCCAGGGGATCGGCACTGCATGACATGGGTGTACTTACACACATGCAGGCAATACACTCACACATAAAAATAAGCTAATTAAAAAAAATAAAAATAAATAAAATTTAAAAAAAATTAATAACAATGAAAGCCAGTAGTGAGCTGCTCAGCAGATAAAGTCACTTGCTGCCAATCCTGGTGACCTGAGTTCAAGCCTAGGAACCACACAGAGGAAGGACAGAACAGACTCCTGTAAGTTGTCCTCTGACTTAGACACAACCACCATGGCACATGCACCCACACACATGCAGACAAAATTGATACAGTAATTTTTTTTAAATTTTATTTTATGTGTATGCATTATGACTGCATGTAGGTAAGTGCACCCGTGTCGTGCAATGCCTGCGGAGAACAGAAGAGGCTGTCAGATCCCCTGGAATTGGAGTTACGGAGAGCTGTTAGCTGCCATGTGGGTACTGGGATTCGAACCCGGGTCTTCTGCAAGAACAGTGTTCTTAACTACTGAGCCATCTCTCCAGCCCCCAGTAATTTTTTTTTAATGTAACAAAAAACAAGGCCTGTCTTTCCAAAGAGTAGATGAAAGACCCCAATACTACCTAGAGGCACGGGCTACTGCTCTGATTATTTTGTGGAGCTGGGACTTGAACCCCAGATCTTGTGAATGCTAAGCAAGTGGTCTACCTCTGAACTACATTCCCAGATCTCTACTTGGGTTTGAAGAGAACAAAGGTAAAGACCACATCATCGTTGGTTCGGGAACAAGATAAAGACTACACATATGCCTTAGAACCTCTGATAAATAAATAGGCCAGCCCAAAAACAGGCACATGAAAACTATTGCTCACTAAACTATAAGCAATATTTAACTATAAAATGCCACTTGAAAAATGCCGTACGATGCAGGACATGCTGGCTCATGCCTATAATCCTAGCAATTGAGAGCTGAGGCAGGAGGACTACAATGAGTTGCCACATAGTTGCTACATAGTATGTTCCAGGCCAACCTGCTATACAGAATGAGACCCCATCTCAAAAACAACAGGACAGCAAGATGTCTCAGTGGGTAAAGGTACTTGCCACTAAGACGGATAATTGGAGTTTGTTCCCTGGAACCCACATAGTAAGAGAGAACTAACTCCACCATCCACATGTGTGCCATGCTTCACATATGGGCACATATACACACACACAAAATAAATGTAAAAAACAAGGGGCTGGAGAGATGGCTGAGCAGGTAAGGGCACTGGCTGCTCTTGAAGAGGACCTGGGTTCAGTGTCCAGCACCCACATGGCACCTAACAACCGTCACTAACTCCAGTTCCAGAGGATCTGATGCCCTCTCCTGGCCTCCACAGGCACTGCATGCACATGGTGCATTTACATACAGATAAAACATTCATACGCATAAAAAATTTATAATAATAAATTATACTACTCTGCTGACAAATTAACCTAAATTCATGTATTCCCTTGACATGAGATCAGTTGGAGAGTCAATAATGAAGGCCACTGCTAGGACACATGGTGCCCCTGACACAGATCAAATTCCTGTTTACTTGCCATCTTACCACTCACCTTCTCACCAAATCACTCAACACCTTTACAACCTGAAGAAGTCCACTGATATTATGGGAGAAAACGCATCTTTACCAAGTATCAGGGGTTTTTTTTTTGCCTAAAAAAAAATTTTTTTTAATTACGTGTTAAGCAGGGCGTGGTAGCACACACCTTTAATCCCAGCACTCGGGAGGCAGAGGCAGGTGGATCTCTGTGAGTTC
>NW_008360324.1:2158567-2163528 GCF_000622305.1 Nannospalax galili | reverse complement strand
TATATATATAATGTGTGTGTGTTACATATTTGTGTGGGTAATATGTACATAAGTGTCCGTGTCTGTGGAAACCAGAGGTGTTAGATGATCTGGAACTTGAGTTATAGGTTATTTGTGAGCTGCCAGATGTGGGTGTGAGGAACTGAACCAGGGACTTCTGCAAGAGCAACAATTTCAATCACTGAGCCATCTCTCTAGCCCCCTCTCCCCCAGTTTTGATGACCACATCAATACATTTAAAAACAAAAAGAGGGTGACATGGTGGAATATTAATTCCAGTACTTGGGAGGCAGAGGCAGGTAGAGCTCTGTGAGTTTGAAACCAGCCTAGTCTACATAACGAGTTCTAATTTAGTCAGAGCTACCTAGGGAGGCCCTGTCTCAAAAAACAAAAATAAAGAAGTAATTGTAAGCTAAAATAGAAACAGGTATTGTGATGCATTCTTGTAATGTAACTCCTGGTACTCAGAAAGCTGGGACAGGAGAATTATGATTTCAAGACAATTTTCAGCAGGCCAGATGGCTCAGTGGGTAAAGGCACATGCCACTAAGCCTGATGACAATCTAAGTTTCTCTCTCTTTCTCATACAGACATACACACAGAGTAAAAACAAAAAAAAACAACAACAAAGAAACAAAAAAAAAACCAAAAACAATCTTAGCTGCTATAGTGAGATTTTCCTCAAAAATACAGGTTTTACCCTATGACTTGGTAAGAAGACTCTCTGACAACCTCAAACAAAAACCAAAGTATGGAAAGAAGAATGCTTCCAAGTTGAAAATTAGGGTCCAACTGTACCATTCCATTAACTACTCCATTAACAAGAAGGGAGGGCTGGGTTTACAACATGGGAGGAAAAAGACGAGATCATAATTAGCATTTTTCTTTTTTTAAAATTTATTATTTTTGTTTTATGTGTATGAGTGTAATTCCTATATTTAGGTAGGAACTGGAGTTACAGATGACTGTTAGCCACCATATGGGTGCTAGGAATTGAGCCTGGGTCCTCTGCAAGAACAGTCAGTGCTCTTAACCGCTATGCCATCTCTCCAGCCCAAATTAGCATTTTTTTTTTTAAAGGTCTCCAATCTCAGGCTAGGGATGTGGTTCAGTTGATAAAGTGCTTCCCTAGCATGTACAGAGTTTGGTTTGACCCCTAGCCCTACATAAAACTGGGTAAGGTAGCCCACACTTGTGATCCCATAGTTCAGGAGGTGGATCATACCAACAAAATTTTAAAAATGTATTACATTAATTTTATGTGTATGAGTATATTGCCTGCATGTATGTAAGTGTGCCTGTGTCTGCAATGCCCATGGAGGTCAGAAGATGGTGTCAGATCCCCTGGAACTGGAGTTACGGATGGTTGGTATGGGTGCTGCCGTATGGGTGCTGAGATTCAAACCTGGGTCTTCTGCAAGAACAATCAGTGCTCAAACCACTTGAGCCATCTCTCAAATGTATACCAATACATTTAAAAACAAAGAGACCATGATCAGCAGGAGGACCAGAAATTCAAGGTTAATCTTAGCTACATAGTGAATTTGAGGTCATCTTGGACAACACAAGACTGTATCTTTTTTCTTTTTAATTATTTTATTTTATGTGTACCAGTGTACTGCCTGCATGTATGTGAGTGCACTGTGTCGTGCAGTGCCGTGGAAGTCAGAAGAGGGCTTGGATACCCTTGGAACTGGAGTTAAGGACGGTTCGTAGCTGCCATGTGGGTGCTGGGAATCAAACCTGGGTCCTTTGCAAGAGCAATCAGTGTTCTTAACTGCTGAGCCATCTCTCCGGCCCCACAAGACCCTATCTTAAAAAACAAAAAGAGGAAAAAAAAAAATGCTGGGCATGGTGGTGCACACCTTTAATCCCAGCACTTGGGAGGCAGAGGCAGGCAGACCTCTGTGAGTTCAAGGCCAGCCTGGTCTACATAGTGAGTTCCAGGATAGCTAGGGCTACAAGGAGATCCTGTCTCAAAAAGACCAAAAAAAAGAAAAATAATAATAATAATAAATAAAAGATAAAAAGAGGGGACTGGAGAGATGGCTCAGCCCTCTTGCAGAGGACCTGGGTTTGATTCCCAGCATACACATGGCAGTTAACAACTGCCCAAAACTCCAGTTCCTGGGGATCCAAAGCCCTCTTCTGACCTCCATGAGTATTGCACAACACAGGTGCACTTATATGCATGCAGGCAATACACACATATACATAAAGTAAATAATACTAATAAATCTTTTAAAAATATTTTATTATTTTTATTTTATGTGTATACGTGTATTGCCTGCATGTAGTTAAGTGCACCCATCTCGTGCAATGCCGGTGGAAAACAGAAGAAACTGTCATGTCAGATTCCCTGGAACTGGAGTTACAGACAGTTGTTAGCTGCCATATGGGTGCTGGGATTCAAACTCGGGTCTTCTGCAAGAATGGTCACTGTTCTTAACCACTGAGCCAGCCATCTCTCCAGCCCCAATAATAATAAAATGTTTTTTAAAAATTTTAAAGCCAGGCATGGTGGTGTACACCTTTAATCCCAGCACTTGGGAGGAAGTGGCAAGTAGATCTCTGTGAGTTTGAGGCCATCCTGGTCGCCTGGTTTACATAGTGAGTTCCAGGACAGCTGGGGCTACAGGGAGACCAATAAATAAATAAATAAATAAATAAATAAATAAATAAATAATAAAATATTTAAAAGGCTGGGCATGGTGGCGCATACCTTTAATCCCAGCACTTGGGAGGCAGGGGCAGGCAGATGTCTGAAATCTAGGCCAGCCCAATCTACATAAGGAGTTCCAGACCAGTTGGGATTATGGGGGTTGGGAGGGCCAAAGAGATGGCTCAGCAGTTAAGAGTACTGGCTCCTCTGACAGAAGATCTGAGTTTGGTTCCCAGCCCCCACACGGCAGCTAACAACCATCCATAACTCTAGTTCCAGGTGAATCCAACACCCTCTTCTGACCTCTGTAGGCACTGCACAACACAGGAGCACTTACATATATGAAGGCAATACATTCATACACATAAAATAAAAATAATAAAATTTTTAAAAAGAAAGAAGAAAAACAAAACAAGCTCTTCAATCTCAAAAGGAATCATTGGGAGTAAGAGACATTAACACCCACAAACACACAGGAGGATGCACACCCTCGTAGAACTTTGTTCATCTAGACACAGCCTTTCATAGTGTTACCAATCATCCAGGGATAAAGTATCAGGGCCTTGAAAATGTGGTTTTGTCTAATACGGTGATGACCATCCCCTCGCTCACATTACTATTTTGTGTATGCCTATTCAAGATGGTGCAAGTGTTCACTGATGCATGTGCATGTAGAGAACAATCTCAGAAGTCAGTCCTCGGTTGCCTTCTACCTTGTTTTATCACACAGGGTCTCTGACTAGCACTCACCAATTTTCCTAGGGTAGCCAGTCAGCAAGGCCAAGAGGCCCCCTGTTTCTGCATCCAGTGCTGAGGCCCCTGGGCCCGGCCTTTTTTTTTTTTTTTTTTTTGTCTTTTTGAGACAGCCTCTCCCTGTAGCGCCAGCTGACCTGGAACTCACTATGTAGACCAGGACCAGGCTAGTCTTGAACTCACAAGGATCTGCCCGCCTCAGCCTCCCGAATGCTGGGATTAAAGGTGTGCACCATCATGCCTGGCCTTGGGCCTAACCTTTTTTACATGGGTCTGGAGATCAAACTCAGGTCCTCATGCCTCATGACAAGCACTTTACCAAGTGAACTATCTCCCCAGCCTCTTACTATTGTTTTTCTAACTGCTATTTTTTAATGAAACAATGACTTTTTCTAAGACAGCATTCTCTTAACAGAAACAACCTTTAGAAAATCATAGAGAAAAACTTCTATTTGCTAAAGACTCTTAGTGGCAATTAGTGAAAATTACAAAGAGATCACATAGTTACAATGAACTACCCAAAAGCACAATCTATAGCCTACAGCTTGGTCATCAGCAAAATGCATTGTCAAGAAAAAGATGTAAAACATTATCAACTTGAAAGCAGCTATAGAAAGAACTTAAGACACTCTATTAGGAGAAATAGTTCAAATTCCTCAATTGCAATATTAGCTAAGAAGAAAGAAATAAACATTCCCTAACCCTTCAATAAGAAAAGAGAATCTAGTCAGACTAGGTGGCACACACCTTTGATCTCAGCACTTGAGAGGTAGAGGCAGGTGGATCTCTGTGAGATTGAGGTCAGCCTGGTCTACATAGCAAGTTCCAGGCCAGCAAGGGCTACAGGGAGACCCTACCTCAAAAAAAGAAAAGTGTATCTTTCCCTCAGGACATTCAGGAGGCTGAGGACTGCCACAGCTAGAGATCAACTTAGGCTACATAGTAAGTTCCAGGACAACCTGAACTTCAGAGTTAGACGTTACCTTTAAAAGGGGGAAGGACATTCCAAAATGATTTAGGGTTTCCTACTACTATCTCTAAACTCAGAATTCTAAGTTCAAAATAACTGAGAATAGCTTTATTCCAATTCTGGGAGACCGTTATACCACACAGAACAAGACTAAGGACTCATCATCACACAGCAATGGGGAGCAGGAGATTCTACCCTGGGTACCAGGGACCACTGTACCCTGCAGGAGGGATGATAATGTGGTTCTTCGCCTACCTATTCCAAATGATGGATTTGAGAGATGAGAGAAAACAAAATACAGGGCAGAGGTTGAAAGCAACAGAAGAACATATATTTAGCATGCACGGTTCTCTGGGTTTGATCCCTAGCATCAGTAAACAAAATACATGCACACATGTGCATAAACATACATACACACACACACACACAAAACACACACACACAGAGACACATACATGCACACAAATCAAATAAAGGCTGAAGGAGAAAGAATATGTATGTAATATCTAACTCACCAACTTGTCTAAACCTATGTGGAAAAATTTTACTTAGCAACCTGGAAATGGTTTGTGGTAG
>NW_008360324.1:2096754-2158557 GCF_000622305.1 Nannospalax galili | reverse complement strand
TTTTCCTCTTTTTTTTTGGTCTTTTGAGACAGGGTCTCCCTGTAGCCCCAGCTGTCCTGGAACTCACTATGTAGACCAGACTGGCCTTTGAACTCACAGAGATCCGTCTGCCTCTGCCTCCTGAGTGCTGGGATTAAAGGCGTGCACCACCATGCCTGGCTGTGGTAGCTTTAAAAAATAAATAAATAAAATAAAAAAATACACACGCACATTTATTTATTTTATGTGGAGTGTTTTGCCTGCATGTATGTCAGTGCTTGTAGTGTCCATGGAGGCCAGAAGAGAGTTAGAATCCTTGGATCTGTAGTTACAAATAGTTGTTAGCCACCATGTGAGTGTTGGGAACCCAACCCAGGTCCTCTGTGAGAAGAGTCAGAGCTCTTAACCACTGAGCCATTGCACTAACCCTGGCATTGGTTCTTTTAGTTATTTATTTATGTATTTTTTATTTGTCTTTTTTTGAGACAGGGTCTCCCTGTAGTCCCAGCTGACCTGAACTCACTATGTAGACCAGTCTGTAAAGGCATGCACCACCACGCCAGGCTAATATTTTATTTTTAGTGTATGTGTGTATTGCCTGCATGTAGGTAAGTGCACTCGTGTCCTGCAATGCTCGCGGAGGACAGAAGGGGGTGTCAGATCCCCTGAAACTAGAGTTATGGACAATTGTTAGCTGCCATGTGGGTACTGGGATTCAAACCGGGGTCTTCTGCAAGAACAACCAGTGTTCTTAACCGCTGAGCCATCTCTCCAGCCCCCTGGCATTGGTTCTTAAAAGGTATCTACTTCTCATGTTTGTGATGGTGCACACCTGTAATCCCAGCACTTGTAACACAGAGGCAGGCAGGATGATCAGGAGTTCAAGATCATCCTCGGCTACATAGAGAATTTGAAGTCAGCATGGGATACCTATGTGTCTCAAAAAAAAAAAAAAAAAAGACTTCTAGAATTATGATCTCAGAACTCAATGTCTGTTGGGTTTATACACTGTCCTTTTCAGTTTCTCCTCAGTCTCACTGCCATACATGGTGCCACATACCTATGATTCCAGCACTTAGGAAGCAGAGGTAGAGGACAGCTTCAAGTCTGAGGCAATCTGGATTACTTATTGATTTCTGGGCCACATAGGGCTACATAAGATCCTACCTCCAAAACACGAAAAGCAAGTGTTTCACTTCTTACCATCAGGTCGCATTTTGAATTCTCCCACTTCTACTTAATTTTATTCACTTTATTTCAAACTACCAAAAAGCATCCCTCCCCCCTTAAAACTTTACCTGCAATGTCAAATTCAAACATTATGGGAGTATTAAGAATAGGAACCTCACTCAAAACTCACCTGTTTGCTTCAAACATGGGAAAGGAACTCTGTAAGCTATGCCATGAGGACTACACTTGCAATTAGGGCCCTTGCGACCCCATAGAACAACTTTCTCCTTAGACACACTACAACCTAATTCAGTGGTTTCACCTGAGCATTTCACTTTTCCTTCCTGAGAGGCACTAGCAGCAATGGAAAGGGACAGAGGCACAAGGCCAACTTTTTAACATAAAACCTTCCTGGGTACCCTCAAGAAACAATAGGAAAAACTTATTTTTCTCCCATAGCATAAATCAGCAATACAATTGTTATTACTTGAATAATTCTCCCACAGTCAAAAAAAAAAAACATTTGATTATGATCCCAACCAGAAAAATTAACCCCAAATTGTCTTACCCTCTCTCTCTCTTCCTCCTGCCGTCTTATTCCTTCTCCTTTCCAGGGCTTCTGAACTTTCTGGAAACAAATTGTCTAGGTTACAGAGGCCAGTAAAGGTGAGGCCACAAAAGAACGGTGGAGAACTTCAGGAATTCTGACTGTCAGCAGCCAATCTGGAAAGCAGGCAGCTCCCCAACCCACAATTCAGAGACCGAAGGACAGAACAACAGGAGGTCAGTGCCACCCCCTATGTGGATATAAGGGAAATAGATCCAGTTCTCAGAAACTAGGCTGAACTCTATCACCAGTGTTTGGGTTCCACTCCTAGGCTCAGACACTGATCCTTCTTCATTCCCCAGGGGTACAGGTAAGTAGGAGTCGGGGAACAGAAGAGGAGGAAGGAGAGCCCCTGCTTCTGAGAAGTGGCTTTAGAAAGCAAAGCTGAGGGCACGGGGGTGGGGGGTATGCACAAGCCCTGTGTCAGGCACCGTGCCAAGTTCAGGCCCAGCCACTCACTTCCTCTAGCCTCGCCCCCTACTTCTGCGAAGACTTCGCCCCCGGCTACCCAAGGCCTGGGGGCCAAGAAGTACCTCCTTCAACCTTCAGCGGTCTATCTATTTGAGACCCCAGCTGTCTCCCCCAAACCTTCGCCCCCCTGAGACACCCAACTGGGAGCTTTCTCCCGATGTCAATTCCCACTCCTTCCTCAAAGACCTGTCTTTGGGACGTCCCTCCTTCACCCCTCCAGGGAGCTGAACTCTGCCAACCTGAAGACAGGCACCCGCCCCCTAAGCCCCCCCATTCCTCCCCATCGCCCGCTTCTCCACAACCACTTCCGGTTCCGGGACAGACACACTTACAGTCAGTCACACCGTGGACCCCCCCACATACTCCCCGCCCCCCCAAGGAAAAGGGGAGGGGGAGGAGCAGAGGGCTTGGCGCGCGCCTGCCGCACCGGCGCAGGACTCACCCAGCGGCGGCTGCGGCTGCACCCGAGCCCGCGCCGGAGCCAGCGCGGGAGGGGCGGCGTCCGCAGGGAAAGGAGGGAGCGGAGCGGGAAAGGAGGGCCCGGGGCAGCGCGGGCTGGGGGGGCAGCGCAAGGCGGGGCGCGGGCACGCGCTGCAGGCGCTAGACAGACCCCGGCATTCGCACGGGCTGCGTGCGAGACACCCGCAGGGCGGGGGCGCGAGGCGGTGGGTGGCTCCCCCCGCCCTCCCATAATACTCACCCGGAAGTGCTGCTGCTGCTCCGGGGAACCCCAATTCCTCCACACCCCCCTTCCTCCCGCCCCCTCCTCAGAAAGGAGTAGCTACGGGGAGAAGGCGGGAGCACCGGAAACGTAAATGGGGGGGAAGGGAGGGAAATAGCAGCGGAGGGGGGGGCGGCAATGAGGATAGGTGGGGGGAGTTCAAAGGCCGAGTCACTTCCGGGAGCTTGCCAGAACACATCCGGAGCTGCTGGCGCTCGGAGATACTCTGGGCAGAAATTACGACAAGTAAGGGCGGAAATGGCTTCTGCCCAGGTCCTGGAGACCCATCGGTGATGTGACGCCCAAGCGGAAGTGAAGGAAGGTTCTGTTACGGGTAGAAACAGTTTTCGTACAGTGCTCCCGGGTTTCCGGAAGGGACTTGGGGATAGTGGGGTGGAAACGCGACTGGGTCATGAATTATGCATCAAGGCACCAGAAACGGTATGGATCCTTAAGACTAGGGTTAAGGTTCATTTCTGAGTAGAATAGGCTGATGTATGGAGTTAGCCGTTTTCTAGTATTCCCAAGAATGTCTCATTGTTGCGCTGGGTGTAGTGATACACGCCTATAACCCCAGAATTTGGGAAGCTGAGGCAGAATTGCGAGTTCGATGCCAGCCAGGGATAAAAGTTTTAAAAAGTCTCATTGGGGACAGGAGAGATGGCTCAGTGGTTAGTAACACTGGTTGTTCTTGCAGAAGACCCGGGTTCGAATCCTGACATTCACATGGCAACTAACAATTGTCCGTGACTTCAGCTCCAGGGGATCCCGACAGCCTCTTTTGTTTTCCGCGAGCATTGCAAGACGTGGGTGCACCTACCTGCACACAGGCAATACACGCCATACACATAAAATAAAAATAAATTTTTTTTAAAGCTATTGTTTTGAATAGTCAAGCAAAGAGAAGAATGTAGTTGTTTGAGGTCCCTATTTAGACCCCCAAAGTAGCACCCATCGGGCTGAAGAGGTGGCTCAGCAGTTAAGTGCACTGGCTGCTCTTTCAGAGGAACCATGTTATGTTCCCAGCACTCACAGGGCAGCTAGCAACCATCTGTAACTCCAGTTCCAGGGGATCCTACACCCTCTGGCTTCCTTGGGTATTGCACAATATGGGTGCACTTAATATACATGCAAGCAAAACCACTCATACACATGAAAAATAAATTTTTTTTTGTCTTTTTTGAGATAGGGTCTCCCTGTAGCCCCAGCTGTCCTGGAACTCACTATGTAGACCAGGCTGGCCTTGAACTCACAAAGATCCACCTGCCTCTGCCTCCCAAGTGCTGGGATTAAAGGCATGCACCACCACGCCCAGCATGAAAAGTAAATTTAAAAAATGCAACCCATGGGACTGGAGAAATGTCTCAGTGGTCGACAGTACAGTATTGACTGCTCTTGCAGAGGATCTGGGCTTGATTCCCAGCACCCACATGGCAGCTAACAACTGTCTGCAACTCCAGTTCAGGGGATCCAGCTCCCTCTTCTGAACTCCACAGGCATTGTACATCATGACATCATGGGTTCACTTACATGCATCCAAGCAATACACTCATACACATTAAAAAAAAAAATGCAACCCATCTGACTGATCACATCCTTACTCTCTTTGCTTTGGTCATTTCTTTAATATTTTTTTATTTTTATTTATTTATTTATTTTGATCTTTTTGAGTCAGGGTCTCCCTGTAGCCCAGCTGTCCTGGAACTGACTATGTAGACCAGGCTGGCCTCGAACTCACAAAGATCCGCCTGCCTCTGCCTCCCAAGTGCTGGGATTACAGGCGTGTGCCACCATGCCCAGCCGTAATATTTTTATTTTATGTGTATGAGTGTTATGCCTATATGCATCACCTGCATGCAATGCCTGCAGAGGCCAGAAGAGGGTGCCAGATCTGGGCCTGGAGTTACAGACAGGTGTTAGCTGCCATGTGGGTGCTGAGAATTGAACCTGGGTCCACTAGGAGAGCAGTCAGTGCTCTTAACCTCTGAGCCATCTCTCCAGACCATATACATATACATATACATATGCATATACATATATATGAATATTTATATATGTGTTATGTTTTTTAAAAGTCTTTGAGACAGGATCTCACGTAGTCAAGGCTGGACTTGAACTCTTGATCCACCCGCCTCCACCTCCCAAGTGCTGGGATTAAAGGCAAGTGCTACCACACCCAGCTACACTGTATCTTTTAATGTTATTTTTAACTACTATGTGACTCCCCAGTAAGAGCATCAGCTTCCCAGAAAGAAACTATTCACATTAGATACTACAAGAATATATGTGTTAGAATCCCAATACTTGGGAAGCAGAGGAGGGCAGATCTTTCCGTTTGAGGCCAGCCTGGTCTACATAGTGAGTTCTAGGTCAGCCAGGACTAGTGAGACCCTGTCTCAAAAAAGAAAAAAAAAAATGTGTGTGTGTGTGTGTGTGTGTGTGAGAGAGAGAGAGAGAGAGAGAGAGAGAGAGATCACAAATGCTGCCCTTACAGAGGGGATCAGCTACACCTTATAGCCTATTTGTACCTTCCCTAAGCTGCTAAACTCAGCATGTAACAGCCCCAAGGTAGAGTAAGACAACAGGATTAACTTCCTAAATTACTGTCTTATAACCTGTCTGCTTCCTTCACTAATCTGCTAAACTCAGAGACACCTCCCAAAATTCAGAACCCCTTCTCTCTAAAGTCTGTAAATGTAGGGCTTTCCTTTATACTGCAGGCTCCTTGTTGGATCTCCTATGCCAGCTTCTCCTGCTGGGAGTGGCCAGTGTTACTAAAGGACCTGATTACCTGAAATCCATCTCAATGCATCTCTGCCAAACCTGGAAAGAATCTTTAATATTTAAAACAATATTGATCTGGCCACAATCTCTCTGGACTCAGGTCTGTTTTGGCTAATGCAGAATTGAGGTTCCTTAGTGAGAAAGCAAAATTACTTCAACAAATAACTATAATCTTATTCTATAGATAATGAAAATAACACTGGCTGTTTAAGTGACCCCCCCCCGGCAATGTCACAGCCACAAATAGCAAAAGATACCTTTATATATTTATTTACTTTTAAAAAATATTTTATTTTTATTGTACGTGTATGTATGTATTGCTTACATGTAGGTAGGTGCACTCCTGTCTTGAAATATTTACTTTTGAGACAAGGTCTCAAGTATCCAAAGCTGACAATACTCCTGAACCTCCTGCCTCTGCCTCCTGAGTGTTGGGATTACAGGTGTGCACCATTGCCACACTCAGATTATGTTGGGCCATGTTCCTGGCTCCGTGTATGTTACTCAAGCAGTTTACCAACTGAACTACATTCTCTGGATAACTTTAACATTTACATGTATTTTAACTATTAGTTTTTATTTTTGTATGTATGAGTATTTTGCCTAGATAAATGTAAGTGAACCCATGCATGCAGTGCCCTCAGAGGTCAGAAGAGGGTGTCAGATTCCCTGGACCTGGAGTCATAGATGGTTATTAGCACCCATGTGGGTGCTGGAAAGCAAACCTGGGTCCTCTGCAAAAGCAGCCTAGTGCTCTTAACCAATGAGCCATCTCTCCCAGCCCCATGTATGAGTGTTTTGCCTGCATGTATTTAAGTACACCCATGTCAGGCAATACCCACAGAGGCCAGAAGAGGGAAACAGATTCCCTGGAACTGGAGTTAGAGTTGGTTGTTAGTGTTGGGAACAGAACCAGAGTCTTCTGCAAGAGCAGTCAGTGCTCTTAATTGCTGAGCCATCTATCTAGCCCCCATTGTTTGTTTATTTTTATTTTCTTGAGACAATGTCTCATGTAGCCAAGGTTAGCCTCAAATTTGCTACGCAGTGGCAGTGAGAATGACCTTGAAATTTTGATCCTCCTGTCTGTCTCCCAAGGATGACCTTAAATCCTTATCCTCTGTCATCCCAAATATTAAGATTACAAGTGTCAGTCACCCTGCCCAGCAATAGTTTTTTATTTTATTATTTTTATTTTATGTGTATGTGTGTATTGCCTGCATGTAGGTAAGTGCACCTGTGTCGTGCAATGCCAGTGGAGGTCAGAAGAGGCTGTCAGATCCCCTGGAACTGGAGTTACAGATGGTTGTTAGCCACCATGTGGGTTCTGGGATTTGAACCTGGGTCTTCTGCAAGAACAACCAGTGTTCTTAACAGCTGAGCCATCTCTCCAGCACCCCAGCAATATTTTTTAAATTAAATGTTTAAAATCAATGATATGCATCTGTGGTTTATAATCACAAATTTCTTTCTTTTCTTTTTTTTAAAGCCAGGGTCTCACTACGCAGACCAGACTGGCCTTGAACTCACAGAAATCTGCCTCCTGAGTGCTGGGATTAACCTTGTTTACTTCAGAGTCTCAAGAAGCCCAGGCTGACCATAAACTTGCTATGTAATCAAGGATGGCTTTGAACTTTTGAGCTTCCTGCCTCTGTCTCCCCCATGAGTGTTAGATTACAGACTGAGCCATCACACCTTGTGTGTGTGTGTGTGTGTGTGTGTGTGTGTGTATTGACCAAAGGTAAATAACAAGTGTCTTCCTCAATAGCTGTTCTTTAAAAAAAAAAGGGTCTCACACTGATCCTGAAAGTTCACTGATTCAGCTAGTCTGGCCATCACCCTCCAAGGATTCTCCTGTTTCTGCCTCCCAAGTGCTGGGATCACAGATGGGAGCCATCACAACCAGTGTTTTTACATGTGTGCTGGGGATCCAACTCAGATCATTATAGTTATTCGGAGAGCGCTTTGCAGTCTCCCCAGCACTGTTTCCCACCTGCCCCCTTGGTGTTTTGAGATAAGAGCTCACAAAGCACAGGCTTGCCTCAAGCTCACTAAGGCAGCCAAGATGGCCCTGAACACCTGATCCTCCTGTCTCTGTCATTTAACTAGGATTATAGGCATGAGCCTCCATGTGACTCTTCCTTTTTATCACATTCTTGGGCCCAGCATTCAGTTTATGTTGATTTGAGTGACGAAAATTAACAGGAGGAAGGGTTTAAGGGGCCCAGTAATCATACACCTGTAATACCAGAATTCAAGAGGCTGGGCAAGAGGATTAAGAGTTCTAGGTGGGCCAGCCTGGGCTACATAAAGAGCCCCTGTCTCCAAAGAGAAGGAAGGAGAAAGGGAAGGAAGAGAAAGAAGAGGAAGAAAAATAGTACCAATCATTGGGAGGCCTGTGTATGGTAACTGACCTCTTCCTGAGCCTCAGTGCCTGTCAGCCCTCACCTTAGCTATTGGCAGCAAGTTTTAAGGCCTTAGAGCAAAGCTTTTGAGCAATAAATGGGCACAGCAGGGAGGAGGGCTGTTAATTTTAGCCTGGGATTCTCCAGCTGAGCTGGCACAATTGCCCATCTTGAATCACTTCGGCACCCTAAGCTCTACTAGGAGCTCCCTCCTCCTGGGGGCTTCCCCATTTCCTCATTTGGTGTGAGCCATATTGGTAAGCATTCCAGACACATGCCTTGGACAAGAACCTTGGCTGACTCATTTGATACCTCAACAAAGAAAATCTAGTGATAGGAGATGCTGTTCCCGTCATGCCTGTGAGGTGTGGCCTGCAAGAGTCTTTAGAGTCTCAAAAAGAGCAGCTTGGCCATTGTTTTCTTTTCCCATGATTCTATGATCTGCAGCATTCTGGGGATCAGAGACCTCCCACAGTCTTGGTTTCAAGTTTAAGAGAGAAAAGTTAGAGTCTGTTCCCCAGAGCCCCATGCCCTTTCATGGTTAGCACAGCACTGGGATGTAGTCTAGCATAAGTCCCCTAGGCCATCCAAGTCTAGGGTTGGATTCTTTCTCCTTTTTCTAGCCATCTGCCTTCCCATGGGGAAGAGGGCATTTAGGGAGAAGGAACAGGTGAGGATTTCCAGTGCCTTGCTGGTGTATTCTAATTTATTTAAATGTAGGGAAGCAGCAGTCTAATCAGGCAGCAATTAATTCCTTCTTCATTAGGGGCCTTCATGTGTGCTTTTTTGCATATGGATGAGCCACAGGGTCACAATGTCCCTCTAAAATAAAAAGACTGCTGAAGGTGAGAGCCTGGGGAGCGCTGCAGGCACTCCCTTCTTGCCCTTCTGTATCAGAGCTCCTCTCTGCTCCTCTGGCAAGGACTTCAGTCCTGTGGGGAAAGCTGCAAAGGTTAAGGAAGCTTCTCACCTCCCCGGAACCTTTCCCTACTACAGCCCATCAGCATTTCGGTCGCACCTTCAGGTTCCACCCGGCCCTGGCCCTTTCCCTTAAATCCACTGCCCCTGAGATCTTCGGGGTCCCTCCGCATCCAAGTACCCTTCCTCAGAAGGCTTGTTCAACTTGCACCCCTGCTGGTTGTTTCATGACTCCATGGCCTGCTATAGCTTCTTTCCTCTGGAGCAGTCTGTCCTAAACCCTGCTGTAGTCCTGGGAAACAGAGTTCCCATACTCTTCATTACCTGCTGCAGGGGCTCCGCCACACCTCCCTCCCTGGATACACAGTGCGGCTCCCCAGCACCTGAGGTACATGTACCAACACATATACATTCCTATTTATAGCATCAAAGATAAACATGTGGAAGCAGGCACAGTCCCAGCAGCCCACACTGCCCTCTTGCCTACTATATTGTCTCCTACCTCCCTGGGGCTACTCCATTTCCAGGGAGCAGGTAGGGTATAGATTGGGTGTGAGAATGGGACCTAGGTGGTTACCATAGCAACATAGCCTAGCAACAGCTGAGAAACTGATGTGTGGGCTTTCCTAGGGCTGTTACAAGAGCCAAACCTAGAACTGGGGCCTCAAAGGTGATTGATCCCAGTTGGGCAGCCTGTGTTCCCTCCTCCAGACACACCCCTTGATTCCACCCCCACACCCCCCAGCAATGCCTTTCTCAGAGAGAGCAAGATGGAGAAAGCTAATGAGCTAACCATAGGGCTTCTGGTGCAGCACAGCTTTTGGCCAGCAGCTGTGCTGGGGGCACGTTTGGGAGCAAGGATGAAAACAACCAAGCGGATCAGTCTCTCTCATCCCTTTTCTTCTGCTCCATCTTTCTCTTCTTTCACCCTTTATCCTGGATCTGCCTTATCTCTCTCACCAGGTGTAGGGACTTGCCACCTGTAATCCCAGGACTCAGGAGGCTGAGGCAAGAGGATTGAGGGTTGGCATGAATCTGAGGCTAGCCTGAGCTACAGAGAGAGAGATTCTTGTCTCAAATAATCTCTTCCTTTTCTGGCCTGTGCCATTGCCTGTCCTAAGACATTTTCCCCCTTCCTCTCTTCTCTTGGTCTCTCTTAAGAAACATGCAAGCCAGGGCTGGAGAGATGGCTCAGTGGTTAAGAGCACTGGTTCTTGCAGAAGACCCAGGTTCGAATCCCAACACCCACATGGCAGCTAACAACTGCCGTAACGGTCTGTACCTCCAGTTCCAGGGGATCTGACAGCCTCTTCTGACCTCTGCAGGTGTTGCCTGACACGGTTGCACTTACCTACCTGCAGGCAATACACACATACACATAAAAAATTTTTTTCAAAAAAAGGAACAAGCAAGCCACATTTAGGAGTCCAATTCCTCTCCTACAGAGTTGTTCACTTTCCTTCCATTCCTCCTTCCATTTTGTCCCCCCAAGTTAATGCACCCATCAGCCAGATGGGGTAGGCCAGGTGACATCTAGTCTGGAGAAGTCCCCACCTCACTGCCCTTTCCCTTCCTCCCTTCTGGCCATCCTCCTCTCCTGGGAATGCCAGGGGGTGGTGGTGGGGTGGGGTGGTGGTGTCATAAGGCAAAACCAGGGGACTCAAGTATCTTGCAAAGGCTTTATTTGAAAATTTTTAAACTTACATCCCACAAGATTTCAAGATTATCACCACAAGAAGAAGAAAGAGATAATACAAAAATATATATCACAGCATAGGAGCCAGGTACAAGGGGAGGGACCTCAGGAGAGGAAAAGGGAGGCAGGAGGAGGAAGGAGGGAGGAAAGGGCACATGAGGGAACCTGGGAAAAGCAGGGTGGATATGGAGGCAGAGCTCCCGATGGCCTTGAACCAGCTAGCTCCAGTCCCTGGCAGCCTAGATACAATTAGGGAGGCCTTAGGGGAGGCTGGGAAGTGGAGGACCGCTCAGGGCGCTCTGAATTCCAGAGAGGACACACACATAGACATCCAGGACAGACAAGACAAAAGGGACTTAAGAGGGAAGGGAGGACATGGGAGTTCCTTTCTCATGTAGTGCAGCAGGTGACTCCCCAAAACCCACAGACAACAGAATTTAGCAATGTGGCCTCACTACCTCCATTCCCGTGGGGGAGCCCTCAGGGTAACGCCAGGGCCCTTGAAGTGAGATGTGTGACACATCGGACATGGACTGAAATGGGGCTGTGACAGATGGCATGAGAATCCCCTCCTTCACCTCCCACCCACCTCTAGGGCAGCATGCAGGGGCCACAGAAACTAGAGCAGTGGGTGTTCATGAAGAGTGAGCACACCATGCCATGTGGGGCCAGAAATGCATGTGAGAGGTGAAGTGTTCATGAAACAAGGGCCCCCAATCTGAGGCAGGCATGGAGTGTGCAGGAGGAGGCAGAAAATGTGCAACAGGAGGAAGAGTGCTAGTCACTAGCTGAGCAGACAGACATGGATGGGGACAGGGTGCAGAAGAGCAGCACAAAGGGCACTGAGTGTGCTACGGCCTGTGACGGGAGGTGAATGTGCAAGGCTTTCATGTGAGTGTGCAAAGATGGGGATGGGGGAACCCGGAGTCACAAGTGTAGGAAGCCCCCAACCACAGGAGGGCAAGCAGGTGGTCTTGCCCATGGGGCTAGTGAGTGTTCAGGGTGGTGTGCAAGGGCTGGAGCTGGGAGCCCCCCCCCATAGCCCCAGTTCCCCACATAGCTGAGCAGACAGACATGGATGGGGACAGGGTGCAGAAGAGCAGCACAAAGGGCACTGAGTGTGCTACGGCCTGTGACGGGAGGTGAATGTGCAAGGCTTTCATGTGAGTGTGCAAAGATGGGGATGGGGGAACCCGGAGTCACAAGTGTAGGAAGCCCCCAACCACAGGAGGGCAAGCAGGTGGTCTTGCCCATGGGGCTAGTGAGTGTTCAGGGTGGTGTGCAAGGGCTGGAGCTGGGAGCCCCCCCCATAGCCCCAGTTCCCCACAGTTGCCCCATCCTCAGTGGATGGTGGCTATGCTGGCCCCTTGGCCTCCTGCTTGACAGCACCCCAACATGGGGGGCATCACAGATTCACCAGGGGAATCCTGAGAGGAAGAGGGAAAGGGCATAGTCAGGAACCAACAGGTAGGCTGAAGCTGAAGGAGAAGTTCAAGACAAAGAAAGGTACTCAGAGTTAAAGGGGCAGAGCTGGAATTAGAGGGCAACTGGAGAATTAGGATATAGAGCCTAAGGGGGAGAAGGAGCTGGTCAGCCCACTTGGGAGCTCCTGGGACCAGGCCAGGGAGGAGAGCCAAGGACTGTGGGTGAGCAGGCCACCCTCCCAGGAAAGACCCACCCTAACCCTGGACACCTAAGTTGCCTTCCCACCTCACCCTCCCATCCCATTGGCCCCGGCCCCTCACCGGTTCAACTGGAAGGCTGGAGCCCCCTTAGGCTGGGACATCCCAGGCCGGGGTCCCCCTCGGGGCTCCTCATGGTCAGGGGTGGGGGTAGGCGAGTCCCCGAAGGCCCCCAGCACAGTGACTCCAGCAGGGGACAGGTCTGTCAGTGGCTGCTGGCTCTCCTCCTGCCTTAGGGTGCCTTGCTGCCCTGAGGGCCTGCGCCGCTTCTGGCTGCGGTCCCAGCTGGCACACCAGAAGGAAAGAGGTGCTCTCGCACACTGAGTATCCCCTATCTTGGACCAGCAGCATTGGTCACCCTCCTGGACACCTCCAACTTCTCCACAACTCCTGAGACCATGAGCTGATCAAACCTATCTCCCTACTTCCCTCTAAACCACACTTGGGAGAGTCACAAGATTCATGACTCCTCCCCGCCCACACAGAGACCTTGAAAACTGCCCCCTACTCTGCTGACACTCAGAAGAACCCGTTCTCTCCTCTGCAGGCACCTGACAGATATGTAGTTCTAGTTCAAAGTCAGCTAATGACTGGGACACCTGAGTCTAATGATGCTCTCAGTAAAGTGTGAAGGACTTTGTGACCCACTATTAAATGTGTGCAAAGAAAGCTCCAGATATTCTTCCTTTTGGCCAGAAGCCCTAAGAAAGGCCTTGGCAGCTTGTGTCAGCTTTCTCCATCTTGGAGGGCTGCCCACCCAAGTCCCCAGTATAGATAAATAATTCCCTTCCCTCCCGCTAGCCTTGTATCTTTCTGGGAGAATCCGCACTGACTTCTCACTGATTTCTCCTCCACTTGAATCACCTTCTCTAGCTTAACTTGCTCGTCATCCATGGTTTCCTACTCTAACGCAGCAAATACGCTGTCCTTGATCTTGCCCTGATCCGGCTTTCCTTTCCAAACATTCATTCCTAATCATCCAGACATGTCCTCCCCACACCTCACCCTCTACTTACCAGAACTTAAAGATGATGCCAGTAGCCACGAGTACAATGATGATGGAAATGGTGATTGTAACGTAAAGCTGAGGGTCCACACCTGACAGGGAGGGAGAAAGATGTCAGGAGGCCTGAGGCAGCCTCCATGTGGGGTGTGGCTGAGTATTGCCATGCCAATCCACACTGCCTGTCCCCTTCAACATCTCTGGAGTTTCCTTTATTCTTTTCAAAAACACTTTTTTAACATTTTATTTATTTTTATTTTATGTGTATGAGTTTATTGTGTAAGTACATCTGTGTTATGCAATGCCTGTAGGGGACAGAAGAGGGTGTCAGATCCCTTGGAACTGGAGTTATGGACAGTTGTTAGCTGCTATGTGGGTGCTGGGATTCAAACCCGGGTCTTCTGCAAGAACAGCCAGTGTTCTTAACCGCTGAGCCATCTCTCTCCAGCCCCCTCAAAAATACTTTTTAGCCGGGTGTGGTGGCGCATGCCTTAGTCCCAGCACTCCAGAGCCAGAAGCAGGCAATCTCTGGGAGTTTGAGGCCAGCCTGTACTACATAGTGACTTCCAGGCTAGCTGGGGCTACAGGGAGACTCTGTTTCAAAAAAGACTTAAATTTTTTTTTTTTACATTTATAGTGTATATGTGTGTGCATGCATGCATGAATGCATGGGCATGCATATGCCATGGTTCATGTGTGGAAGTTCAGAGGACAACTTGCTGCAGTCATTTTTCTCCTTCCACCATGTGGGTTTCTAGGATTGAATGCAGACTGGCAGGGCAAGCAGCAAGTTCCCTTACTGGTGGTGCCCTTACTGGTGGTAGAACCATCTTGCCAGCCCTCCATATTTTTTTTTAGACAGGTCTCACTGTGTAGCCCCAGCTGGCCCAGAACTTGCTATGTAGACCAGGCTGGCCTCAAACTCACAAAGCCTGCCTCGAACTCACAAAAGATCTGCCTGCCTCTGCCTCCTGAGTGCTGGGATTAAAGTCATGCACCACCATGCCCAGCTCTCTCTTTATTCACATCACCACCTTTCTCCTGAGTTTGCAGTCTTCCACTTTCCCAAACATTACATGTACCAAATCTTACATGTACACAAGATGAGGACAAGGCTCCAAGGTCAGAGAGAATTATCCCCCTGCATTGGAATAGGGGTGGTAGTGTCCGAATACTTACACTGGCCCAACCCTAAACCACTGCCCTTATCTCTACATCAGCACTCTCTGAGCTAAGACATTGCCTGGTAGTTTCTTTCCTCCATGCATGCATCGCTGTGCCTGGAATGCTCCCCTTCCATTTTCAAGGTCCAGTTCACATGTCCATTATCTGAGCTGTCTTAATCCCCAGGCAAAAGTAGTCCCCCACATCTTTATTTTCCTAAAAACAGGCTGTTTTCAGGTCTATTAGAGCATCTATTATGTTGACTCATACCAGAGAGTTTACACATCTATCTTCTCATTGGACCTCAGCTCCTCAAGGGCTCAGACGGCATCTCTATCTCTGTATCCTTGCCAGCCTACAGCCTGACACATTTGCTGAAAACACTCACAGATAAGGCCTACAATTTCTGCTGCTCAAGGTCTTTAATCAGCAATTGTCCACCCTCCACATCCCTGCCAGCTTTGCCTACTCACCTTCTCCACGCCCCCCAAACAGGAAGGGCCTCAGGGTAGCAGGTGTTTCTCCAAGGATGAGCCCATCTCCATCATCATGCATGGAGTCTGAGTTGGGATGCGGAGTAGCCAGCCCATGCGGGGCTGCAAAACCATAGTCCAGGGGCAGAAATCCAGGATTGACAGAGTTGGGGTCCCCTCCATCCTCCCGAGACACTGTGGGACCCCACACAATAGCCCAGGGATACTGAGATGAGGGTGGCCCTTCCTCAAAACCTGATGGGGTGGCAGGGGGTGCAGTGCCTGGCAGAACTTGCCGACGTGATCTTGGGACCCGTGGGGATCGGCTAGGTGGAGGTGCCCGCTCCCACACACACACGTGGCGTGGGGCTGAGGGACCACCCCTGACACATGGGGGACGGGCTGGGGCTGGTGGGGACCGAGGGGAGGAGGAGCCCTGAGCAGATGGTGGGATGGGGAGCAACAGCAATGGCCAGAGAGGGAGGAGTTGGGACAGCAGTAGAGCAGGCCTGCAAAAAGGGGAAAAAAAGCAGATGAGATCCAGGCCATGATGGACCTATGTGTGGGAAGGGTAAGCTCACACAAGAAATCTCGGGTGCCTCCCTCCAAATTTCTCTGCAAGGCCAGGTGAGTTTTGGGATTCATTTCTTTTCTTCCTTGGGGGTCAACCCTCAGGATGGGAGGCCCTAGGCAAATAAAGGACAAATTCCCCAGGGAAAATGGTCTCCAAGCTCCCCCTGCTGGGCCAAACTTACCACATCCTGCACTCTGTATCTGAGGTCTTCCTCAGCTGTGACCCAGATTTTCAGCCTTTACTGGAGGAAAAATGGGGGCGTCACATCCCAACCTGTCCTGTGTATTTCCCCAGCTCATTCATCCACCAGTTCTGCTCCTACCTCCCCTCCCAGGCTGCACAGTTGCCAGCCATGGTGCTGCCTCCCAGCATCCATTGCTTCTCAACATCCTTTTAAGGAAAAACTCCCTAAACTAGCCCCCAACCCCACCTACAGCATCTCAGGTGGGTCTGTTACCTCTCAGCCCCAGTGTCTGTCTACTCTTGCCTCTCTGGCTTCCTTCCTTCTCACTTCCTCTGCCCACAGCTCCAGGCTTCTTGTATCTTAATTTAGAGCCAAGAACCTTGTGATTCCTTGAGCACCTACCACTAGGGAGGGAGCATGAGGGTGGGGGAGGGAAAGGGAAGTCAATCTTAGTGAGTGTTGGGGGGGAGGCTAGAACCCCCCCCATCTTGTAATCCCAGGTACTTCTTTTGTATGAAGCCCAGGAGCTGCCTCTTCTGAAGAATGGGAGAAAGACATGGAGGGTGGGGGTAAGTGGGAGAAAAACTAATGTTTAATCATGCAAATGCATAGGTGCCCTCTGAAAGGAGCTCGGAAGGCACCACCCCCTCAAATGTGGCTCTCCTGGGTAAAGTCCTGGAAGAGGCTAGATGGTTGGTTTTGAAAGAGATGCGGGTATTCTCAGAGCTGAGGGTGGTGAATCTCAGAGGGGGCTAGGCTCCCCAGAGAAAGTGAGAATGACACACTGAGTCCTCAGGATTCCTAGTCTGTATCTGCACTTGAACACTCCCAGGGGATAGCAACAGAATAAGATGGGGAAGGGAGTGAGGAAGTGGGCAACAGGGAGACATGCAGAAGGTGTGAAGGACTTGGAGAGAGAAGGTTGATCAAGAGTGAGAAGAGAGGAAGAAGACACGGACGAGCACTCTCCAGAGTGCAGGGGGAAGGAGAGCCGGCAGCTGGGAAAGGGAAGAGAGGGGGGTTATAGAAGACAAGAATTAGGATGCTGAAGGAAGAAGGGGTCAGGGAGGGGAAAGAGGCAAACGGCAGGAGGATGGAGAGGTCTGGTCAGGACAGTCAAAAGTGAAGAGAGTAGAAGGGGAAAGGCTGGAAAAGACCAGAGATGGAGAGAAAGAACTGAGATAGGAAAGAACAGGTTATTGAAGGCAAAATGGAAAGAGGAAGGGATGCAGACAGAAGGAAAAGGGGGGACAGCAAAGATGGAGGAGTTAGGAAATGTTTCTTGAAATTTAAAGGGATGTGGAGCCTCGGCTGGAGGCGAGGTGAAGAAACGTTAAAGGAAAGAGAGGCTGGGGGCTTGGTGCGGAGGAGGCTAGAAAGAGGAGAAATGGTAGCTGAACCGGTGGAGCGGATAAGGACTCAGAGACATAGTGGCCAGCTGACTCCAGGACCCACCTGCTCCTCGGTCCACCACCACCAGCGTCAACTTCAGCCCCCTTCATCCTGCACCTCTTCAGTCACCCCCCCCCCCAGAAGCCCGCAGTCCCCAGGCTGGCGCACCACCCCAACCCCCTCCGCGCTCCTCACCGACCTGTTGTGCGCAGGAGACGAGCTGGGGGTGGGGCGGGAGCCTCGGGGTGGTGGAACCAGGCCCCAACCCCAGCGGAGCCCCCAATCCTGCCTATCCCATAGGCCCACGCTCGCTGGACAGGACTGGAAAGCTGCGCGAATGGGCAGGACGAGGAAAGGGTCGGCGGCGGGACTCGAAGGGAGGGAGCTCCCAGAGCGGGAAGGGGACCTGAGGCAGGAGGATGCCCGCAGCTGCAGGATGAGCTGAAGGCGGGATGGAGGCAACCGCGGAGACGTAGGCTGCTGCACCAGCAGGGCAGGATGGAGTCGGGACGACGGAGGAATGGAGGGCACGGAGGAGAGGAGCTCTAGGCAGCTGGAGCCGGGCGAAGGACCTTGCCGGGAGGGGCGGGAGGCGAAGGGCGCGGAGCTGGAGCTGGAATGGGCAGGGCCGGCTCCCTCCGGGTGGGGGCGTGGGGGGTCCCCCTCGCTCACCTGCATCCCTGGGGCGGAGGCGCGACGACTGCGGGCGCTCGGAGCTGCACGGGATTGGGGGGTTGCAGAAGCGGGTGGGGCGCCGGGCATGGTCGAGAGGTTTGGCTGGCAGCAAGGCGCTGGAGCCGGAGAGGGGCGGGCGCCCAGGGCCCGGGGCGGCGGCGGCGGCGGCGGCGGCGGTGGCAGCAGCTCGGGCTTGGCGCCTCCCACCTCCTCGTCCGGCTGCCTCAGCACGCCTGGACGTCACACTACCGCGACCTCCAGGAGCCCCAACCCCGCCTCCACCTCGTTCACTGCTCTGGGCTCGGCTCGGCTGGGCTCGGCTCAGCTCGGCTCAGCTCAACTCCGGCGGCGCTCGGCTCGGCTGTGTTCGGCGCGTTTGGGATATCTGGGTCTCCGCCTCCCCTCCTCCCTCCGGTAGGCTATGCGTGGTTTAACCCTCCTACTGCCGCACTGAGAGCCCAGGTCGGTCCCAGGTCTCGAGGTTGTAGAGGGCAGCAGCGATGCGGACCCGTGACCTCCAGTCCTTAGGGTGTGATGGTAGGGTCCCCCAGCACTCTGCTAGCACAACCCTGTAGATATCCACGATTGCCCCCAAGCATCTCTGAGATTCTGAGTCATCCAGTACACTTGATTCCCCAACTCTAGTCCTGATCAGAGAGGGACGGGAGTTCAAGACCGTGTGAGAGGACCGGGGAGTGATGGAGAAGACCCCATAGAGTGCCGCAACTGCTTAACCCCCAATTTCACTCTGGCCCTGTTACATTGCACTCCCCCTGAAGCAACCCAGTCAGTCCTTAAATGGATCGAGTCCCAACTACTGCACTTGGCTTTCCCAGGAATCAGGTTATCCAAACTACTTTCTGTGGTTTACAGGGAGTCGCTACAAGAACTAGTCTCTGTTTTTCTTTCCTAATGATTTCTGTGTCTCAGCCACAATGTGACTGATGTATGTTCCTATAAGGAGGCAAGCTGAACCTGCCTCAAGGCTTTGCGCCTGCTGTTCCCCCTGGAAGCTTTCCCTCACTTTTCACAATGGCTTACCCTTTTCAAAGTCTTCTGAGAGGTCTTCTTTAATCTCTCAGAACTCCTGATCTGGGCCAGGGTGATGGCTCCACTGGATAGATGCTTACCATCGAGCCTGACTACCTGAGTTCTGTCCCCAGAACCCACACGGTGAAGCAGACAACTGTCTCTATGAATTGTCCTCTGACCCCCACATGAGCATCATGGCAAGCGTGTGCTACACACACACACACACACACACACACACACACACAATAAGTGTAATTTGGGTTTTTTTTTTTGTTGTTCTTTTTTTTTTTTTAGTGACAAAGTATTTAAAGCAACATAGCACGCTATTGAATGATATCATTTGTTTTTTTAATTATTTATTTAATAACCACATACTTAGAAGAAGCATTTCATTACATCAGCATTGACATATTCAATAACAGTTTTCTGAGCTAGGCTGCATCTCTTACAAACTTGGCTGTACATTTTTAGGTTTACAGTTGAATTATTACAGTTATAGAATATTGGACTCAGTATAAACCCTATAACACATAAAATTAAATAAAGTTTTAACTTTTAAAAAGATCTCCACTTCATTATTAAAATACAGTTTCATGCAGAAAACTTCATTTTTAATGCAGTTGACAATGTTTGCACATGTGTTTCTAATCTTTATATATCAGATCTGTTGTTTTTAAAAATATTTTATTACTTTTATGTATATGAATGTATTGCCTGAATGTATGTAAGTGTACCTGTGTCATGCAATGCCTATGGAGGTCAGAAGAAGGCATCAGATCCCCTGGAACTGGAGTTTTGGACAGTTATTAACTGCCATGTGGGTGCTGAGAACTGAACCTGGGTCCTCTACAAGAGCAGCCAGTGCTCTTAACTCCTGAGCCATCTCTCCAGGCCCCTCTCACCTTTGTGTGTGTGTGTGTGTGTGTGTGTGTGTGTGTGTGTGTGTGTGTGTGTCTTTTTTGAGACAGGGTCTCCCTGTAGCCTCAGGTGACCTGGAACTCTCTACGTAGACCAGGCTGGCCTAGAACTCAGAGATCCACCTGCCTCTGCCTCCTAAGTGCTGGAATTAAAGGCATGCACTACCATGCCTGGCTCAGGCTCCCCCTTTTAAAACAAAACAACAACAGCAAAAAATCCCCAGAAACCTCCCGTGACCCTCCTTCTGCCAACTCATACCCCATCCTCCTCCCCCACATTGCCTTGCTTTTTCCCTTTAACGTCTAAGAAACCACACTCTCCTAGTTTCCCTCTGACCTCCTGACTGCTCTTTCTTCCTCTTCCTCAGCTCTGACCTCCAAGTGTTAGAGCCTCCTAGAGTTTAGTCCTTGGCTGCCTTCTCTTTCCACATTCTCTGTCCAGTGATCTCATCCAGTCCCACGGTTTAAATACTACGTAAATGTCAATGAGTCCTAAATTTATTTCCAGAGCACCAGACTCATTTATCCAATAGCCTACTTGACATCTCTGCTTGGATGTCTAATAGCCATGCAAAGCTAACCTAACCAAAGTAAATGTCTTGACCTACCCCAACCCCAGTCCATTTCTGTTCCATGCTCTCCATCCTAGGACATGACAGTTCATAGTTGTTAGGCTAAAAATCCAGGATGATTTCCTTTCTGGTTTCTTCTCTGTATCTGATTCACCAGCAACTGCTATAATCCCTGCCTACAACACATGTTGTCAATCCACCCCCTTTTCTTCATCTTTATTTTTATATATATTTCATTTATTTATTTTTATTACTTTTTGTGTATGAGTGTATTGCCTGCATGTGCATCCATGTTGTGCAATGCCTGCAGAGGTCAGGAGAGGGCATTGGATCCCCTGAAACTGGAGTTACATACATATGGTTGTTAGCCACCATGTGGGTGCTAGGATTTGAACCTGGGTCCTCTGCAAGAGGAGCAAGTGCTCTTAACTGCTGAGCCATCTCTTCAGCCTCTCTTCATCTTTACTGTTAAAGTTCTGATCCAAGCTATCATCTCTCTTCTGAAATCATGGCCGTTTCCTAGGTGCTCCTACACCCATCCTTACCCTTTACAAACTGCTCTTTACAGTTACCAATAGTATTTTAAAATCTGGAGAGATGGCTCAGTGGTTAGTTATGGCCATCAGAGGGACAGCCACAGGACCTGAATAGATTATCATGGAACGAAGTAAATAACCAGGGGACCTGAGTGGTTTCTTCACATACGAGTATCAGGAGCACCAGCACCTCTGCTTTTAGTCTCATGACATGAGAACTACAGTCACACGTCTACAGAACTGAGCAACAATAAAATGACTTCTCATACCCATGAGACCCACAGTCAAATCTTTACAGAACACTGAATAATAATAATATGGCTAGAATATAACAATTCAGCAAAATAAGACGAGCACAGCAACTTTATCTCAATGCTGTGTCTACTTAGGAGATCAATGTGTTTCATGAGAAATAAGAAGGGAGCACTGGCCTTCCAGAGATATCTCCCAGCAAGCATTCTTTTATAAACTTTCTTACGAGACACAAGGCTTTCCAGACATACATGCTCAAAGTCCAGCTTAATTCACCAAGCATGTTTTTAAAGCCATAAGAACACTATTTCACAGTCCCTTCAGTTAGCAGCACTGGCTACTCTTGCAGAGGACCCAGGTTCGAATCCCAGTACCCACATGGTGGCTAACAACTGTCTGAAACTCCAGTTCTAGGGGATCCAGTGCCCTCTTCTGACCTCCACAGGCATTGCAGGCACAAGTGCATGCAAAACATTCATACACATAAAAGCAAAGATACTAATGTTTTGAAGATTTAAAAAATCTAAACTATGTCATGTTCTTCCCTTTTAAAATATTCAAGGGCTGGTGAAATGGCTCATCAAATAATCAAGTCTGACAACTGGAGTTTGATCCCCACAGGGTAGAAAGGAGAGAACTGACTCCTGCAAAGTTGTCCTCTGATTTCTACATGTGTATGTGCATCCACGCATACACACATACGGAGTAACTAAATAAAATGCAATAAAAATTGTAAAAATATTCAAGTAGCTGTTTGTTCTGCTTGAAATAAATCTGGATTTTCAAGGAGTCTACCAAATCTGTGTACCCTTTTCTACCCAATGCTGCTACCAAATCAGATTTCTTGCTCTTCTAGCACATCTGAAGGCATTCTTTCAGCATTCCTGTTCTGATTCATCACTTTCTAGAATGAGCTTATATTTGTTTACTGTTTACTGTCTGTTCCCACATCCACTTATCTGTTCTCAAATCCACTTGTCTGTTCCCACATTCACATGAGAGCAAACATCTCTTCTTCTTCTTCTTTACCCTAGAGCCCCACTGCAGTGCCTTGTCATACAGAAGAAGCTCCATATTCATTGCTTCGTGAACTTGGTCTGGGACCCCTGACCACCCTGAACTTCATTCTCTCCTCTGCTCTCCCCCTGCCTTTCCTCTCTGCCTGCCTGCCTTCTCTCATCTCTGCTCTCTGCCCAAAGCTGCTCCCAGGCTTTCCTCCTTCCTCCAGCATTATTACTCTCATTAGCTTGACACTTCCACCTCCGGGATGGAAGCCTGCTGTTGAGAGTAGCCTCCTTCTTGTTGGTTCCTGACATACATTCATTCCAGTCAGAACAGCAGTGAGGGAGGGAAGCATCTTCCCAGTGTCTCTCAGTAGCAAGAGGAAGACAATGCATATCAAATGTAAACACAGCTACAAGGCCCTGCACGGGAGCTTGCACAACTGCTGCTACCTCCTAGGCCCCCCAGGGAGCCCAGTGCATCCTCAGGCTCACCCTCTAGTGGATCCACTGTGACCTGGAGTGGACCACATTTATTAAGTGAATGCACTTACTAAAGCGCCTTGTATATGGAGCTTTGTATCATGATCAGTTGTTTTTAGTATTTTTTATTCCTTTCAACCATTTTGTTATTTATTTATTTATTTATTTATTTATTTATTTATTTATTTATTTATTTTTGGTCTTCCTGTAGCCCCAGCTGGCCTGGGACTCACTGCCTCCTGAGTGCTGGGATTAAAGGCGTGTACCACCATGCCCGGCTTCATTTTGTTATTTTTATTTATTTATTTATTTATTTTTATTTTATGTATATGAGTGTATTGCCTGCATGTATGCAAGTGCACTACATGCATGCAATGCCTACAGAGGGTAGGAAAAGGTAAGTTGGAGTTACAGATGGTTGTTAGCTGCCATGTGGGTGCTGGGATTCGAACCCAGGTCTTCTACCATTGCTATTAACTGTTAAGTCATCTCTCCAGCCCTTCCTTCCTTCCTTCCTTCCTTCCTTCTTTCCTTCCTTCCTTCCTTCCTTTGTTTTATTTTGAGATAGGGTCTCCCTGTAGCCCCAGCTGACCTGGAACTCACTATGTAGACCAAGCTGGCCTTGCACTCACAGAGATCTACCTGCCTCTGCCTCCAAAGTGCTGTGACTAAAGGCATGTGCCACCACACCTGGCCAGCCCTGTTATTTTTTGTTCTCTCTCTTTTTTGAGACAATCTCCCTGTAGCCCCAGCTGGCCTGGAACTCACTATATAGACCAGGCTGGGCTTGATCTCACAAAGATTCACCTGCCTCTGCCTCTCTGAACTCACTATGTAGACAAGGCTGGTCTTGAACTCACAGAGATCCACCTGCCTCTGCCTCCCAAATGCTGAGATTAAAGGCATGCGCCACCATGCCCAGCCCTGACTTTATTTTTTGAGACAGAGTCTCTTGTGGTCCAGGATGGTCTCAAATTCACTACATAGCTGAGGATGACCTTGAACTCCTAACCTCCTGGCTTCATCTCTCAAGTGATGAAAGTACTGGTGTACAGCATGACATCCAGACAACAACAAAGATGTTTTGAACATTTACTGCCAGCTAAGTGGGATACTATACCAGGGCATTTAGTGAAGAGTAAGAACAGAGCCACCACTGTCTCTATGGAACTTATGATTTAGTAAGGGAGACAGGCTATGAGTCAGGGTAGAGAGCATGTTCTCAGCATGGACAACACCTTGGGTTCCATCCCAGCACCCAAGTTTCTGGCTTTGATATTTTTATTACTATTTTTTTTAATGTGTATGTATGTTTTGCCTGCATTGTAAGTAGGTGCATCCCTGTTGTGCAATGCCCATGGAGGACAGAAGAGACTGTCAGATCCCCTAGAACTGGAGTTAAGGACAGTTGTTAGCTGCCGAATGGGTGCTGGGATTCCAACCTGGGTCTCCTGCAAGAACAGCCAGTGTTCTTAACTGCTGAGCCATCTCTCCAGCCCATTTTTATTACTATTTCTATACTCAGGTTCTTGGTGTTTGGATGAATTTCTCTCTTATTTGTATGTAGCCCAGGCTAGCTTTCAAATTGAAATCTTCCTGCCCCAGTTTTCTGAGTATTGGCCTTGAGGAGTTCATCACCACACCCAGCCAAATTCCATGTTTTCCATAATTGGGGGGCGGTTCACACGAGCCACAGTGTGTGCGGGGAGGTCAGAAGTCAATTTGCAGAATGGCTTCTCTCCTTCCACCATGAGTGTTCCAGGGACGAAACTCAGGTCGTAAGGCTTGGCTGCTTTTACCCACTGAATCATGTAGTCAGCCCCAAATTTCCATGCTTCCTTTTCTCAGATGTCCGATGCCTTTCTCTCTCTGAGCTCATGTTCTCGCTTGCTGCTTTACTGGGAAAATCTAAGAAAACAGTGGAATTTTTTCCTCATGCCCCCATCCCTGTCTTCCTGCACCACTGCTGTCCTTTTGGTGGACCTAGACCTTGTCACCACCAGAAGTTGTCACTCTGGCAACTGTCACCTCCCTATCCTGAAGCCCCACGGTACTCTCTGATTGGTTACTGCCAGCAGCATACAAGAATGCTGGAATTTCTCAGATCTTAGGACACAAGGCCTCCTTAGCTGCATGTTCACAGCCCCTCATCTGCCCTTTCCTGCTTCTCATTACCAAAGGGCTTTCACAGATCGCCTCTATTCACCAGCTCCTGCACTACATTCGTCCTTTCTCTTTCCATCTGACCAACTCAAATCAAAAGGACTTAAGTTTTGTAAGTCACTATCTGTTGTATTTTTGAGACAAGGACTTGGATAGCCTGAAATTCCCTACTTAGACCAGGCTGGCCTCAAATTTACAACAATACTGCCTCTGCCTCCCAAATGCTGGGATTACAGGCATGAGTCATGACATCCTTCTCTGTAATTTACCTTTTTGTTTGTTTGTTTGTTTGTTTGTTTGTTTGTTTTTGGTCTTTTTGAGACAGGGTCTCCCTGGAGCCCTAGCTGTCCTGGAACTCACTATGTAGACCAGGTTGGCCTTGAACTCACTGAGATCTGCCCGTTTCTGCCTCTCAAGTTCTGGGATCAAAGGCGTGTGACACCATGCCCGGACTTTTTCTTTTTTTAATCAGCTTACAAAATAACAAGTTTCCTTATGGCATTTTCATACTTACTTTTGGTTGGTTCTTTTCCTACCTTCCTGCCTCCCCTTTTCCTGCTCCCTCCTTCTCATCCCCTGTCCCCTTCTGTCTGCTTCTGCTTTCACTGCTCCTGTGTTCTGTTGTTCTCCCCTCCAGCTCCCTTCAAGCCACTTTTTTCCTGTCTCATGAGCCTTTTCCAGTTTCCTGGCCTTTACCCACATTTATTCCCACCTATATGCACACATTTACCAATTAGAAGTGAAGATGGCCTATGAGAAAGAACATGCAGTATTTGTCTTTTGAGACTGGGTAACCTCATTTACCATAATAGTTTTCAGTTCCATCCACAACCCTGCAAATTTCCTGATTTCATTTTTCTTTGTGGCAGGATGAAATGCCCTTGTGTTTATGTACCACAGTTTCATTATCTATTCATCAGCTGATGGACATCTAAGCTGATTGCATTTCCTTGCTATTGTGAAAAGAGCAGTGATAGCCGGGCATGGGCCTTTAATCCCAGCACTTGGGAGGCAGAGGCAGGCGGATCTCTGTGAGTTCAAGGCCAGCCTGGTCTACATAGTGAGTTCCAGGACAGCTGGGGCTACAGGGAGACCCTGTCTCAAAAAGACCAAAAAAAAAAAAAAAAAAAGAGTAGTGATAAACATGGATATGCAAGTGTCTCTAACAGGATGCAGAGTCCTTTGGGTGTGGTATACACAGGTCATGTGGTACTTCTGTTTGTTTTTATTTGAGAAGTCGCCACATTGATTTCCATGGCGATTTCCAACAGTGTCCTTTTTCCCCACATTATTGTCAACATTTGTTATCATTTTTCTTTTAAAAAAAATTTAAAAATTTTGCTTATTTATTTGCTTTTATTTTATGAGAGTTTTGCTTATATGTATGTACGTGCACCCATATTGTACAGTGCCCAAAGAGGCCAGAATAGGGCATCGGATCCCCTGGAACTGGAGTTATGAACAGTTGTTAGCCACCATATGGGTGCTGGGAATCAAATCCAGGTCCTCTGCAAGAGCAGCCAGTGCTCTTTTTTTAAAAAAATTTTTAAAAAAATGTATTTATTATTTTTATTTTATGTGTATGCATGTATTGCCTGCATGTAGGTAAGTGCACCCATATCGTGCAATGCTTGCAGAGGTCAGAAGAAGCTGAAGAAGCTGTTGGATCCCCTGGGACTGGAGTTACGGACAGTTAATTAGCTGCCATGTGGGTGCTGGGATTACAACCTGGGTCTTCTGCAAGAATAACCAGTGCTCTTAACCACCGAGCCATCTCTCCAGCCCCGCAGCCAGTGCTCTTAACCACCGAGCCATCTCTCCAGCCCCGCAGCCAGTGCTCTTAACCACCGACCCATCTCTCCAGCCCCGCAGCCAGTGCTCTTAACCACCGAGCCATCTCTCCAGCCCCATCCTTTGTTTTCTTGATGAAAGTCATTCTGACTGAGATGGAATGGAATCTCAAAGTGGGCGTTTTGTTTGTTTGTTTTGGCTGTTTTTTTAGACACAGTCTCTTCTCATAATTCTGGGTGGCCTGGACCTTACTATGTAGACCAGTCTGGCCTCAAACTCAGAGAGCTTTGCCTGCCTCTGCCTCCCAAGACCTGAGATTAAAGCCATGCTGCACTACCACATCCAGTCTCAAAGTAGTTTTAGTTTGCACTTTTCTGATGCCTAAGGATTTTGAACATTTTCTTTTCCTTTCTGCCTTTCCCTTTCCCTCTCCCTCCTTCTCCTTCTCCCTCTCCCTTTCCTGTCTTTCTCTGTTTCTTTCTTTCAAGGAGTTGAGGGTGTATGTGTGCCATGGCACATGTGTGGACGTCAGAAGACAACTTGAGTCAGCTCTCTCCTGCCATGTGGCATCTGAGGATCAAACTCAGGTCTTCAGTCTTGGTGGCAAGCACCTTTACCCACTGAGCCATGTCACAATCCTGTGTGTGTGTGTGTGTGTGTGTGTGTGTGTGTGTGTGTGTAGTGCATGCATATGAGTGTGCAGGTGCCAGTGCATGTGCATGCAGAGGCCATTGCAGGATATCTGGTGTCTTCCTCTATCCATCTTCACCTTATTGCCTTGAGACAGGATCTCTCACTAAACCTGAAGCTTGCCATTTCAGTTAGGTGGACAATACAGCAAGCTCTAGGGATCCACCTGTCGTAACACCCCAATTCTAGAGTTACAAGCATGCCTAGTCATGCCCAGCTTCTTATGGGGGTGCTGGGGATTTGAACTTAGGTCCTCAAGCTTGTGGAACACTCTTACATACTGAGACACTCTTACTCACCAGCCCCCTTGAACACTTAAAATATTTATTGGCCATTTGTATTTCTTTTTTTGAGCATTTATCTGCTCAGTTCACTGGCCACTTATTGGCTGGCAAGGTGTTGGGAGTTTTTTGTTGTTGGTTTGTTTTTTTTTTTGAGACAGGGTCTCCCAATAGCCCCTTTTGTTGTGTTTTTGGGGGGTGGTGTTTAATTTTTGCAGTTCTTTATATATTCTTGATATTAATCTCTTGTCTGAGTTATAACTGGCAAAAATTTTCTCTTATTTTATAGGTTATTCACTTTGTTGATAGTTTCTTCTGCTGTATGGAGGTTTTTTAATTTTACATAATCCTACTTGTCTGTTCTTGAGGCTATTTCCTGTATTATTGGGATTCTATTTAGAAAATTTCTTGCCTGTACCTAAATCCTGAAGTGTTTTCTGTGCTTTCCTTTAGCAGTTTCCCCAATATTTCCAGTTTCAAATAAGGTCACTGATTCAGTTTGAATGGATTTTTGTGCAGAGTAAGAGACATGGTTCTAATTTCATTCTTTTACAGATGGATATCCAGCTTTGCATTTTTTTGAAAAGGCTTTTTCTCCAGTGCATGTTTTCAATATTTTTGTAAAAAAAAAAAAAAAAAGGTATCCATAACTGTGTGGGTTTCTCTGGGTCTTCTATTATATTCCATTGTTCTACGTGTCTAGTTTTGTTCCACTACTAATCATGTTGTTTTTGTCACTATGGCTCTGTAGTATAGTTTGAAGTCAGGTAATGAGGTTCCCCTGACTGTGATTGCTTTGGCTATCCATGGTCTTTTCTGTTTCCATATGAATTTTAGGATTTGTTTTTCTAGTTCTGTGAACTAGAATACTCACATATGCTTTTGTTTACATTTGTACATGTATACAGTATAGGCTAGAATCCACAGATGAAAGAAAGCACGCAGTTCTTTTCTTTCTGGGATTGGGTAACCTCACTTAATATTTATTATACACTCTAGATCCATTTTGCTGTTAATTTTGTGATTTAATTTTTCATTTAGAGTTGAATAGTATTCCATTTTATATATGTACCAGATTTCCATTTTCCATTCTTGGAGATGTATAACTGGGTTGGTTCCACTTCCTTGCTATAGTGAACAAAGCAGCAATAAAGACGGAAGTACAAATATCTCTATGGTAAGATATAGAGGAGCTGGAGAGATGGTTCAGCAGTGAAGAACACTGGCTGCTCTTGCAGAGGACCTGGGTTTGGATCCCAGCACCCACAAAGCAGCTCACAACTACTGGTAACTCTATTTCCGGGAGATCCAATGCCCTCTTCTCGCTTTTGCAGGTGTTGCACACACAGGTACACCTACATACACACAAGCAAAACATTCATGCACATAAAATAAAAATAAATAAATACATTTTAATATAGTTTTCTGGCTATATGCCCAGGAGTGAGATAGTAGGGTCATATGGTAGCTCAATTTTAATTTTTTGAAGAACCTCCAAACTGATTTCCATAATGACTGTATTGATTTGTACTCCCACCAGCAGTGACTAAGGGATCTTCATTCTCCACATCCTCTCTAAAATCTGTCATCAGATTTCTTGATAATAGCCATTCTGGTCAGATGTGGTGGTGCACACCTTTACTCCAGCATTTAAGAGGCAAAGGCAGGTGGATCTCTGTGAGTTCAAGGCCAGCCTGTTCTACATGGCGAGTTCCAGGCCAGCTGGGGCTATAGGGAGACCCTGTCTCAAAACAAAAGCAGTGGTTAAGAGCACTGGCTGCTCTTGTAGAAGATCTGGGTTTAAATTCCAACGCCCACACATGGAAGCTAACAACCCTCCACAACTCTCCTTCCAGGTGATCCAATGCCTTCTTCTGGCCTCTGGGGGTACTACACAACATGGGTGCACTTACATACATGCAGGCATAACACATATACATAAAATTAAAATATATTAAAAATATTTTATTCTTTTTATTTTATGTATATGAGTGTATTGCCTGCATGTATGTGAATGCACCCATGTCGTGCAATGCTGCAGAGGTCAGAAGAGGGCTTCAGATTCCCCTGGAACTGGAGTTAAGGACGGTTCATAGCCACCATGTGGGTGCTGGGAATCGAACCCACGTCCTCTGCAAGAGCAGTCAGTGCTCTTAACCGCTGAGCCATCTCTCCAGCCCCTAAAATACATTTTAAAAAATTAAAAAATAAAATCTCTTCTCCAGAGTTGGGTTGGCCTCCTGCTTGCTGCCTGGGGGTAGTGCATAGGGGGGACTCTACCTGTGTCACTTCAGTGTGCTGTCAATGAATGGGGTACAGTTCTTCATCGGGGTCTTGATGCAGACCAGCTCATTATTGGACTCATCATAGAAAACATCAATGTACTCATGTAATCCAGGAGCAGTTCCCCACACCCAGTCTGGGGCTGTGTACTTCTTTTTGCCTCCTAGAAGCCCCATGTGGTGATGTTCACCTATTATCTCAGCACTTAGAAGTTGAGGCAGGAGGATCAAGTCCAAGGCTGACCTGGGCCAAAGTGAGACCCTGACTCAAACAAACAAACAAGCGGGATGTTCTGTGTGACACACACACACACACACACACACACACACACGCACACACACACAAATGCTCCTAGGCAGGTGGAGCCACACGGGCATGGTTGTCCATGCACACCAGTGGCCTCTATGGTCAACTGATGATCATCATCGCCACCCAGTGGCTGTCAAGACCTGGCTGCAGTTCTCAATACTAGGAACCCGAGAAGTCTGCAGATTTCAGAAAATAAACTAGAGGAGGCTGGTGTAAAGCTGTCATGTGAAGCTGTAAAACTGCCACTGAAAAAATCTTGGATTGGTGGCCTGTGAGCTAATTCCTGCCTAATTGCTGTGAGGACCTAGCTTCTGCTTTTACACACACTAAAACCCTGTGGGAAATCAACCTGTTGGAGAAACAACAACTTGGACCACAGTGGGGTCATTGTGCTGAGTGAGACCCAGAAACAGCCAAAGTGTAACCTGCATACAAGGGCTCTAAACAACTAATTTGATGAGGAAAACCAAGCATTTCTGACCACTGAGGAAAAGATAAATCCCTACTTGACACTCCTAAGCAGTATGTAAGAGAAACAGAAATTAAGAGTGAAAATTCCAGCCAGGTGTGGTGGCACACACTTTCTGTCCCAGCACCCAGGAGGCAAAGGCAGGTGAATTTCTGTGTTCAAGGCCAGCCTGGTCTACATAGCGAGTTCTAGGCCAGCTGAGGCTACAGGGAGACCCTGTCAAAGACCAAATAATAATAATATTGACCCTGTCAAAAGACCAAATAATAATAATAATAATAAAAGAAAAAAGAGTGAAACTCCCATTCAAAGAAACCTGGGCATGGGCATATCCTAACCTAAAACCATGTACAAAGGAAAGGGAGTGGCCTTTACTTCGGCACACTTCTGTAAGAATTATTAGATCACTGACACAGTAATGCTATATGATTTCCCTGACACCTAGATCAGAGGTACTATGTATGTAAGATGGATGGGGTTTTTTATTTGCTAATAGAAGACATAGTCTGGGGGTTGAGGGTGGTAAGATGATGGTGAAGATGGGAGAAGAGGTCTAAATATAATCAAAATTCATTGAAATTCTTGAATCAATAAAATTTCTCTTAAACTAAAAAAATGCTACTGGAACTGTGTGCACAAGCGTGTGCACACACGTGTGTGTGTGTGTGTGTGTGTGTGTGTGTGTGTATCTACTACGGCCTATCTTGGTGTTGGCAGTAGGATGTCACAGCTTCTTTGGCAGAGCTTTTTCTTCTCCCCAGTCTTGTAGTGACTTTGCCAGTTGTCCTGAGAGGTACCAATATATGGCAGCCAGGACCCCAAATTAAATTAAATCCACAGCTTTCACTGGGGATGTGGCTCAGTTGGTAGTGCTTATGTGCTCAGTATGCATGACACCCCTGAGGTTGTTCCCAGTACCAAACAAACCAAGAATTTTACGTTTTGGAAGGTTTTGCTTTGTCTATTTTGTTTTGGGTTTTTTTGGGTTTTTTTTTTTTTTTTTTTGGTCTTTTTGAGACAGTCTCCCTGTAGCCCCAGCTGTCCTGGAACTCATTATGTAGACCAGGCTGGCCTTGAACTCACAAAGATCCACCTGCCTCTGCCTCCCAAATGCTGGGACTACAGGCATGCGCCACCACGCCTGGCTTGTTTTGTTGTTTTAAGACAAGGTCTTACTATAATAGCCCTAGCTGGCTTGGAATTCACTCAGTAACCTAGACTGGCCTTGACTTGTCCTGATTCTCCTGCTTCAGCCTTCCTAATGCTGGTATACAGATGTACGCCACTCTACCCAGCAATAGGTTTTTTGGGTTTTTTTTTTTTTAAGTGTATGATGAGTGTATTACCTGCATGTATGTAAGTGTACCTGTGTCATACAATGCCCCTGCAGGTCAGAATAAGGTGTCAGATTTCCCTGGAACTGGAGTTATGCATGGTTCTTAGCCTTCATGTGGAATTGAACCTGGGTCCTCTTCAAGAGCAACCAGTGCACTTAACTGCTGAGTCACCTCTAATTTAAATAAATAAATAAATATATATATATATATATAAAGACAGGGTCTCCCTGAAGCCCCAGCTGGCCAGGAACTCACTATGTAGACCAGGCTGGCCTGGATCTCATAGAGATCTGCCTGCCTCTGCCTCCCAAGTGCTGGGATTAAAGGCATGCGCCACCACGCCCAGCCAAAACATCTTAAGGGCTGGAGGGATGGCTCAGTGGTTAAGAGCACTGGCTGCTCTTGCAGAGGACCAGGGTTCAGTTCCCTGGCCTCCTCAAGCATTTCAGAGAGCAATTTACATGGGTGCACTTACAGGCAAAACATTCATACACCTAAAATAAAAAATAAATATTTTTTTTTGTCTTTTTGAGACAGGGTCCCTTTGTAGCCCCAGCTGGCCTGGAACTCACTATGTAGACCAGGCTGGCCTTGAACTCACAGAGATTTGCCTGCCTCTGCCTCCCAAGTGCTGGAATTAAAGACATGTGCCACCACACCCAGCAAATTTTTAAAATCTAAGTATCTGCCACAACAAAATGCCTTGCTACTATCCTCTTCAAGATCATTGTGCCATTTATTGGCTCTTGCTATATACCAGAATCAATCAAGTCCTACAGAAATCACACTGAATCCAAAGTTCAACTTGAGGCAGACTTTTTGTGTACGAGTGCGCATGCGTGTAGAGGCTGGTGCTCAATATCAGATGACTTCTTCGATCACTCTCCACCTTATTTTTAACATTTATCTGTTTATCTCTCTACCTATGGGGAAAGGGGCATGTGCATGCCACTTTGTGCATACGGAAGTCAGAGGAAAACTTTCAGGAGTTGGTGCTCTCCTTCCATCATGTGGTTCTCAGGGACTGAACTCAGGTTGGCAGCACCCTTAACCTACTGCTCCATCTCATTCATTTTTTGAGACAAGGTTTCTCACTGAACTTGGAGCTCACTTACTGGGCTAGTCTAACTGGGCACCAAGTCCCAGGGATCCTGTCTCTGCCTCCCCAGTATGGGATTTTAGGTGCACACCTTTGAGCTAAGCTATTTTACATGGGTGCTGGAGATCTGAACTCAGATCCTTATGCTTCCATGGCAAGCACTTTACCACCTGAGTGAAACACTCTTACACATAAAAAACAAATTCTTTTTTAGCATTTTATTTATTATTTTTATTTTATGTGTATGAGAGTATTGCCTGCATGTATGTAAGTGTACCAGTGACATGCAATGCCCACAGAGGTCAGGGGAGGGCATTGATCCCTTGGAACTAGAATTACAGATGGTTGTTAGTCATCATGTAGGTGTTGAGAACCAAACCTGGGTCCTCTGTAAGAGCAGCCAGAGAGAGCTCTTAACAGCTGAACCATCTCTCCAGACCCTTAATTTTTTTTTAAAAAAGAATTCAGCGTGTAGCTGAGGATGACCTTGAACTTTTCATCCTGCTTCTACTTCCTGAGTGCTGGATTACAGGCATTCAGTAACAAGCCAGGCTCTATGCCGTGCTAGGGATCAAACCTCAGGGCTGCATGTGTGCTTGGCAAGTACTCTACCAACTGAGCTATGTTCCCAGCTCCCTAACCCCTCTTTCCAGTATTGAAATTTCCTGTCATAGAGCTGAGCTCTATTTACTTAGATGTTCTTAAATGTCTTTCAGTGAAGTATAATTTTCTGCATACAGATAATGCACATCTTATGTTTTATTTCCTCCTAGGTACTATTTTGATTTTCTGTTATGGATAATGTTATTTTCCAAGATTGCATTTTTCAAATATTTTTGCTGATATGTAGAAATACGGTTGATTTGCAATATTGGTTTTAGAGCAAACAATCTTGATAAGCTCTCTTCTAATAATTTTGCTATAGACTTTTTGAATTCTCTACAAAAGTAATCATGTCATCTGCAAAAGACAGCAGTTTGCTTTTTCCTTTCTAATGCTATGCCTTCATTTCCTTCTGTTGTGTTGGCTAGGACCTTTAGTACAATGCTGAATACAAACAGTGATAAGCTGTTTTGTTTTGTTCCTGCTTTTAAAGAAGACACTTTCAATATTTTCCTAGTCAAAAATAGTGCTTGCAGAATGATGTCCTGGATTCAATCCCCAGCACCACACACAAAAAAAAACTTTTTTTTTTTTTTTTGGTCTTTTTGAGACTAGCTATATAGACAAGGCTGGCCTGGATCTCATAGAGATACACCTGCCTCTGCTTCCCAAGTGCTGGGACTAAAGGTATATGCCACTACCATGTCTGGCTATAAAGATTTTTTTATTTAGGGCTGGAGAGATGGCTCAGCAGTTAAGAGCACTGACTGCTGTAGCAGAGGACTCAGGTTTGATTCCCAGCACCCACATGGCAGCTATCAACCATCCTTAACTCCAGTTCCAGGGGAATCTGAAGCCCTCTTCTGACCTCCTTGGCATTGCACAACACGTGCAGGCAATACACTCATACACATAAAATAAAAATAAATTTTTTAAAAAAAGATTTTTTATTTAATAAATTTAATTATTGGTTTAAAAAAATATTTTATATATTTTTTATTTTATGTGTACAAATGAACTGCTTGCATGTATGTAAGTGCACCTGTGTCATGCAGTGCCTCGGAGGTAAGAAGAGGGCTTCAGATTCCCCTGGAACTGGAGTTAAGGATGGTTTGTAGCTGCCATGTGGGTGCTGGGACTCGAACCTGGGTCCTCTGCAAAAACAGTCAGTGCTCTTAATCGCTAAGCCATCTCTCCAGCCCCTATTTATTATTTTTATTTTACATGTATGAGGGTATTGCCTGCATGTATATAAATATACCTATGTCATACAATGCCCACAGAGGTCAGAAATGGGCCCCTGGAACTGGAGTTAAGGATGGCTGTTAGCCGTCATGTGGATGCTGGGAACCGAATCTGCATCCTCTTCAAGAGTAGCCAGTGCTCTTAAAGACAGGATCCCCTGGGGCTGGAGAGATGGCTCAGTGGTTGAGAGCACTGACTGCTCTTGCAGAGGACTCAGGTTCAATTCCCAGCACCCACATGGCGGCTGCAAACAGTCCTTAACTCCAGATCCAGGGGAATCAGATGCCCTCTTCTGACCTCCGAGGCATTGCACAACACGGGTGCACTCACATGAGTGCAGGCAATACACTCGTACACATGGGGTGGAAATGATAAATAAAATATTTAAAAAAAAAAGACAGGGTCTCCCTGAAGGGCCTGGAACTCTCCAGGAGGCTGACCTCTCTCTCACAGAGATGCCCCTGCCTCTGCCTCCCGATTGCTGGAACTAAAGGTGTGGGTCACCACAGTCAGTTTTTATTTTTAGTTTTCATGTGTCTGAGTGTTTTGCCTGAATGTATGTAAGGGTACCATATGCACACAATGCCTGTGGAGGCCAGAAGAGGGCATCAGATCCTCTGGAACTGGAGTTACAGAGTTATCATCTGCTGTGGGGGTACTGGAAACAATCCCAGGAGCTCTGCGATAGCAAGAAGTGCGCTTAACCACTGAGAAATCTCTCCAGCTCTAAAGTGTCTTTTAAAAGTTATTTTTTTTAAAAAAAAATTATTTATTTTGTTCTGGAACTCACTATGTAGACCAGGCTGGCCTTGAACTCACAGAGATCCGCCTGCCTCTTCCTCCCGAGTGCTGTTATTTATTATTTTTATTTTATGTGTACGCATGTATTGCCTGCATGTAGGTAAGTGTACCCATGTTGTACAGTGCCCTCAGAGGACAGAAGAGGCTGTCGGATCCCCTGGAACTGGAGTTATGGACAGTTGTTAGTTGCCATGTGGGTGCTGGGATTCGAACCTGGGTCTTCTGCTAGAACAATCAGTGTTCTTAACAGCTGAACCATGTCTCCAGCCCCTAAAAGTTACTTTTGCTAGGCATGGTGGGGCATGCTTTTAGTCTCAGCACTCTAGAGGCAGAGGCAAGTGTATCTCTGTGAGACTGAGGCCAGCCTGATCTACATAATGAGTTCCAGGCCAACTGGGCTAGAGGGAGACCCTGTCTCAAAAAGACATAATAACAACAACACTAACTTTTACACAGACTGGGCATAGAAGCAAATGCCTGTAACACCAGCACTTGGGAAGTAGAGACAGGAAAATCAGAGGTTATAGGTCATCCTCTGCTACATAAAAAGTTCAAAGCCAGCCTAGGCTACATGAAATCTCTCTCAAAAAATTAATTATATGAACAAATACATAAAAATAAAAATAACTTTTACAAATTAAGGAACACCCATCAATTCCTAGTTTGCCAGGACTTTGATTATGTAGGTGTATTATGAACTAAATGCTGGGTTTTTTTTTTTTTTTTGTCTTTTTGAGACAGGGTCTCCCTGTAGCCCCAGCTGTCCTGGAACTCACTAGGTGGACCAGGCTGGCCTTGAACTCACAGGCTGCCTCTGCCTCCCGAGTGCTGGGATTAAAGGTGTGCACTACCACACCCGGCTAGATTAAATGCTTTAAAAACAAAGTCTGACTAACATATTACTTCCTAATTTTTACTTTTTAAATATTTTTTAAAATTTTTTTTATTTTTTAATCATTATTTTTTTTAATTTTTTTTCATACAGAAGAATTCATTCCAAAGCAATTGACATTGAGACGTTTTCACATGCATTTCTAATCTCTATATACATGACTATCACTGGTCACAGTCGCCCACCTTCTGAGCTCCTCGGCATCTGAGCATGAATACAAGGCTGTCAGATAGACAGCCTTCCTCTCCCACTAGAGGCTCCATACTCTGCCATCCCTGTCACTGTCCACTGTGTTGTCAGCACCCTCATCCATTCCCCCTGTCTGCCCTTCTGGTAAATCTAGTCAGCCAGAGGTCCCTGTTCCAGGAGGGTCAGCTGTTCCTCATCTACGGCAATCCATTGTCAGTATTCCTTTGGATAGAATTGGGGTCTGCTGTTCATTTTTCCAGTAGTATGTTGGGTTACTGTCTGGAAGAGCCTTTATCTATCCTAGCCAACAACTCGACTGAAGGTATCGCCTGTCTGGCTTTGTTGTTTGTCGAGTAACTTTTAGTTATGTATATGTATGCTCTTATGATATTATGTTGGCCCCTTTAATCTTTGGTTATACTTCCCTTTTGGGTGTTTAAGGACATACAATTGGACCAGATAAACTGATTTGTTTTTACTCTTGAGGTCGTTAGAGGATTTGTTCCTCAGGGGTCCCATGGAGTTTTTATTTTATGTGTATGCATGTATTGCCTGCATGTAGGTAAGTGCACCCGTGTTGTGCAATGCCCAAGGAGGACAGAAGAGGCCATTAGATCCCCTGGAACTGGAGTTACGGGCAGTTGTTAGCTGCCATGTGGGTGCTGGAATTTGAACCCAGGTCTTCTGTAAGAACAACCAGTGTTCTTAACTGCTGAGCCACCTCTCCAGCCCCCTACTTTTTACTTATTTTATGTGTATGAGTGCATTGCCTACATGTGTGTAAATGCACCTGTGTCATTCAGTACCCAAGGAGGTCAGAAGAGGGCGTCAGATCCTCTGGAACTGGAGTTATGGATGGTTATTAGCCATCATGTGAGTGCTGGGAACTGAACTCGGGTCCTCTATAAGAGCAGTCAGTGCTAAGTCATCTCTCTGGCCCCCACTAGTTTTTTTAAAAAGGCTTCATTTATTTAAAAACAAATTTATGTGTTGGAGGCTGGGTATGGTGGCTCATACCTTTAATCTCAGCATTCGGGGAGCAGAGGCAAACCAATCTCTGTGAGTTAGAGGCCAACTGTTCCAGGCCTATCTCAAGTTTGAGACCTTATCTCAAAACTGAAAAAAAAAAAAGTTTAAATGATCTGCACTTTGAAACTTTGGTATATTTTGTCTTTATGATGTTATTCTTTGGTGGTTTTTCTGTTTTGTTCTGTTTTCTGAGACAGCATCTCATTACATAGGCCAGGTTGGCCTTGAACTTGTGATCCTCCTATTTTATTCTCCCAACTCCCAGAATATAGGTGCAGGCCATCATGCCTGGCTATGATGTCAATCTTGGCTTTTTTCCTGTTGTACCTCACATCTAATCAACTTGCAAATAATGTTCACTCTGCCTTTAAATTCAGAATCAAACTATTTCTCTGGCTTCTGCCTGGTCCAAGTTGTCACTGTCACTTGCCTGCAAACTTGTAGTAGTCTACTTGGTCTTCTTGCTTCTGTCCATACAACCATCACTGTAATTAAAATAAAATGATTACATTCATTCATGGGAAGGGACATGTCACTGCATGCATGTGGACATCAGAGGACAGCCTCTGACAGTCAGTTCTCTCCTTCTAAGACGTGGGTCCAGGGATGGAACTCGGGCTCTGTCAGGCTTGGCAGCATGCACTTTTACCTGCTGAGTACATGCATACCCACACAAACATGTTCACCACCCCCAACCTCATGTATTTAGTACATTGTTTTCCTTGTTTTCTCTAGCTTCTGTTTCTACTTCCTAATTGTTCTCCATCTTTCTCTCACAGAACTGTACATCATGACAGCCAGAACTGGTTTTATATCTAATCTCTCATTCACAGATATGGAATAGAAAATACTGTAACACAGCCTTATGTGCTTTAAGGTCACAAGTAGTGTAAGAAAATCAGGCTGAGACCTCAGATTATTTCTCTTTCCTTAATGCCTCCTTTTCTACTCTTTCTCATCTCTCTCTTATTCCCTCCTTCCCTCCCTCAGACCAATATATAACCCAGATGCACCTGGAGCTCACTATATAGTCTAGGCTAGCCTTGAAGCCAGGAAGTTCCTACCTTAGCCTCCCAAGTGCTAGATTACAAGTGTGTGCCACCACAACACCCAGCAATTTTTTTTAGCACAGTGTTAGTATCAGATAAACGTGCACTTTGATCTCAGGCTGATGATCTTCAACAAATTATTTAACTTCTGTGTTAGGTTCTCATGCACATGTGTGTGTGTGTGTCTGTGTTTTGATATAGGGTCTTCCTATGAACTTTTAACTCTCCTGCCTTAGCTTCCTGAATGCTACGATTATAGGCATTTACCAGTATGTCTGGCCTTATCTGACATTAATTTGCACATCAGAGGGTTTCTAGGAAGATTGAAAGAAGTTTATCATGGCCAGGTGTGGTGGTTAGCACCTTTAATCCCAGTACCCTACAGGGAGACCCTGTCTCAAAAAGACCCCCCCAAATATGTATTTTATTTTAAAACTTTTTATGTGTAGGAGTGTATTACTTGCATGTCCTGTCAAGCAATGCCGGCAGAGGTCAGAAGAGGGCATTGGATTCCCCTGGAACTGGAGTTAGGAATGGCGATTAGCCACCAGGTGGGCGCTGAGACTCGCACACTGGTCTTCTGCAAGAGAAGCCTTAATCGCTGAACCAGCTCTACGGTCCCATTATAAACTTCAAACAAACAAACAAACAAAAAACAGGATCTCTGGGGCTGGAGAGATGGCTCAGTGGTTATGAGCACTGGCTGCTCTTGCAGAGGACCCGGGTTCAATTCCCAGCACCCACATGGTTGCAAACACCTGCCCTTAACGCCAGCTCCAAGGGATCCGATGCCTTCTTGGCCTCAGTGGGCACTGCACGACATGGGTGTACTTACACACAAGTGGCAAAACACTCATGCACATAAAATAGAAATTTTTTTTTTAAAAAGGTGAGTTCTTGAACTACCAAACTATCTCTACGGCTAACTCCTAATAATTTCTTCCTTTCTCTTCGTCTCTCCCCATTTTCTTCTGCACTTTCTTGAAGCGCCATCTCATCCCAGGAACTGCGTGCTGCCCGCATCTCATTTCCAGCAGCTTCTAGGTGACACCGAGCTATCCAGCACCGCCGCCCGCAGCACCTCGCGCTCTCGCACCATATTAACAAAGTAGCAAGTAGGCGTCTGGCATCTCTGCCCAGCTACCAATCAGGAAAGTAGAACCGCTGTATCCCTCCCCTGCCTCTTCGGCCGTCGGAAAGCGGAAGTAGAGGATGCCCTCCCGGAACCTGCACCGTGACAGCGGAAGTGCAGCCGGAACTTGGCCATAGAAGTGCGGGCTAGAGCGACCCTTCGGAAGCTGGCAGGAAAGGCTGGGGACAGCTGCCGGAGGTGACGGAGCGGCGGCCCCGCCCCATGAGCTGGAAGAAGTGTCCAGGTAGCGGCCGCAGAGTATCACCGGGCACCGTGGGCCGTGGGTGTGGGCCCCACAGTCTCCTTAAGGAGGGGGCGAAGCCACCCGTGGGGGTGAGGTCACGTGGCTGCGGGCACGTGCAGGGCACGAGTTAAGAGCTGGGGGTGCGTAGTTGTTGGGGCGGACACCATGTGCCACCCGTTCCCTCATCACCCCTTGTGTCTTGGGGCTCCATGGGGTGCACGTGGTGGGGCCTGGGATTAGGCCCCAGGGTCTGGGGAGACGGTGGGAGTGGCAGCCGGCAAACCTTAGAGCTGGTTTCAGACAGTTGCAGCTCCGACTTTTCGCTGCAGTGACTTAGTCTCTTCAGTCCAGTTCGATACATTTCAGCTTCCCGTCCCGACAGTACTCAGGGAGCTCTAGCGTCTCATCTTCTTTCCTTGCAGCTCCAGACCTTCCGAGACCAGGGCCCCGCACCTCAGTGCAGCCATGAGTGCGGAGGTGAAGGTGACAGGGCAGAACCAGGAGCAGTTTCTGCTCCTGGCCAAGTCTGCCAAGGGGGCAGCGCTGGCCACACTCATCCATCAGGTGCTGGAAGCCCCTGGTGTCTACGTGTTTGGGGAACTGCTGGATATGCCCAATGTTAGAGAGGTGGGTTGCTGGCCTGTGTAGCCCACAGAGAACCGAGAGACAGAAGTTTCCCTCAGAGAATGGATGGGCACATTGTGTAGCCACTGAGGTGAACAGGGTACTTATGGATTAGCTTCCGGAAGTAAGCAATCAAATAAACATCTCCATTTTTCTTTGCGATGAGGGATTTGTAAAACTTAGTATTTTGCCCCCCCCCCATTTTTTTTTAATGTGTATGAGTGTTTTGCCTGCATGTATGTAAATGTACCATGTTACATGCCAAGGAGGCCAGAAGAGGGTATTGGATCTCCTGGAACTGGAGTTATAGTCTGATGGTTGTTAGCTGCCAGGTGGGTGCTGGGAACTGAGCCCAGGTCCTCTGCAAGAGCAGCCAGTAAGTACTCTCCACTGCTGAGCCACCCTCACTAGCCCTTTGTTTTTGAGACAGTCTTAACATACATACCTGACTGGCTTTGGTATCACTAGTAGTCCAGGCTGGCCTTGAACTTGTGGGCATCTTCCTGACTGTGCCTTGTGCAGAATTTTTCTTTTTGTCTTTTTGAAACAGGGTCTCCCTGTAGGCCCAGCTGGCCTGGAATTCGCTATGTAGACCAGGCTGGCCTTGAACTCTCAAGAGATCTGCCTGCCTCTGCCTCCCAAGTGCTGGGATTAAAGGTGTGTGTCACCATACCTGGCAGAATTTTTTTTTTTAAGCAAAAGAACATGTTATTCGGAATAGCACACCTTAGTTCCAACCTATTTCCACCAATGTAATATCTCTTTAATAGTCACCTTGATCACAGAAACTTATTTTAGGGCCTCATTTTTCTCTTAAAAAAGGTGATGAGAGTCTGGGATGTAGCTCCGTTGGTAGACTGCCTGCCTAGCATGCACAGAGACTTGGGTTCCATCCCATCATTGCATAAAACTGGGCATGGTGTGTGGCACACATCTGTAATCCCAGCACTTGATAGATTAAGGCAGGAGGATCACAAGTTTGAACAAGCCTGGGTAACTTAGACCCTTTTCAAAAAGAAATAGGGATGTAGCTTAGTGAAAGAGCTCTTGCCTACAGTGCATAAGGCCCCATTTTTCAGTCCTAAGAACTACATAAAGGGGAAGGAAAAAAAAAATAACACTGCCCCTCACTGTTATTGATGAAAGATTGTGGGAAAGTGTAAAGTCTCTTACAAATGGAAGGTGCTTACTAAATTATGCTGTATTTCCGTAAGGGTAGAATATACTGATTCATTTAGGGTGTCTTCTTCCTGAAGACAGATGGCGAACTGTTAGAAATACAGCGAAGAGAACGATTCACAGAAATGGTAAAGTTAAGACATTAAGTTTAGAGCAAGTGGATTGCTGAGACTTGGGGCACTGCCTGCATCCTGAGATGCAGACTGGTATAAGGGAAAATAGCCAAGTTTTGAAGGGCCTATGATTGAATGAGAGAGAGGACTTTTTTGGATTGCTGGTTTACAGAAAATTTGCTCTTTTGTCCCTGATTTTATCTGCAGTGAAACTAAAGTATATCCTCACAATGAAGGAAAAGAAATACTTTCTCATTGAGTGTCTGTTTAGTATTATGCCCCTGGTCTAGGAATGCCAGAAAAGTACAAGATGCTGGGTTTACCCTTCAGGCTTATCAGATAAATGGAGAAAAATGTGTGAGTCATTTATTTAGCAAGAGTTTATTGAGAGAGCCAACTCCATGTATGACTCTGCTAGATCTTGTGGGGTAGCAGATACTGGTCTGTAGCCATGGTTTAAAGTGTTCTTAGGGGAGAAATTGCTGCAGGGACAAGTGCCAGGATGAGCGGTAGGAGAGGAGATACTGTGGGTGATGTAAGCAGCCTCCCCATGAGGAGGGGCTGAAGCACACCTTTGTAGATTCAGATGCTTAAAGATATAATCAAATTCAAAACTAGTATATATACTGTCTGTGGGCCAGAACAACATAATTTGCAGTGTCTGATGCATGTATGTTATATTCTGAATATTTTAACCCTGATTTAGAGTAGAATTAGTTGTACAGTGTAACAAAGGGCCAGAGGTAGAAGTGAGACCTTAAAGAGAAGGTGTGTGGTCAAAGATGTAGTGAAAGCTGCTTGATGAACCAGGAACGGTATCATTGGGAAAGATGGAGTCTGAAGGTTGAGTTCAAAACAGGGTAAGGCAAGAGGTACCAGGAGAGGTACTTCCTGTCACTTCTCGTACATTCTTACAGCTGGCAGAAAGTGACTTTGCCTCCACGTTCCGGCTGCTCACGGTCTTTGCCTATGGGACCTATGCTGACTATTTAGGTAAGTAGGGGCTGCATAGAGATGGGAGAAGGGCAATTTCTGGAGAGACTTTAGAAAAATGTCCTGAGATGCCCTACTTAGTTACATACGGTTAGTGTGAAGACTGTAATTGGTGTGGAGAACTTGTAGGAGAGACTGAAAGCCAGATTCCCAGTGTTATGTCCTTTCTCACTAGCTGAAGCCAGGAATCTTCCCCCACTCACCGAGGCTCAGAAGAATAAACTTCGACATCTTTCAGTTGTCACTCTAGCCGCCAAAGTTAAGGTAAGCCCAAAGCCAGTGAGGTCTAGACCATCTTGTGAGTCCCTGGGAGTCTGCACCAGGACAGCCCTTGACCCAACTGCCGCCTCTTCCTATCCTCCCTTTTCCTCCCCTTTGTCAAGGTACCTAAACTCCATTACTGCAGCCATTAAGGCTGAACAGCCTCTCAGTTTGTGTTTGGTTGTTATTTTTCAATCAGCTTAAGTTTTAAGTAACCTTCTGTAGTGTTTTGAGTCAAAATAGCCATTACGATGCTGTTCCTGTTTGATTCACCATACAAAGTTTCATGCCAACAAAGCCTCAGAGCCAGAGTTGGGGCTGTTCTGTGAAATGCTGGGCTTATGTTTGTTAGAATATATTACCAGAAATATATATCTCCCAGAAATATCTCTGTATTCCCAAGGGACTCAGTTTTTTGTTGAATGTCATGTACCCTAAGTCCGCATTCTCCCAGTTGTTAATTAGAACCGAGTCCTTCTGGTGATTTTTGGTGAAATCAAGCTTATGAGTGTAGATGCCCAAAAGAAATGCTAGTCTGTAAGTAGGCCAAGTCTAAGCAATAGAATAACTCTAGACCACTCCCATTACTCAATCCCATGCCATCAGTGTGATCTTATGAGATACCTTAGCTAGGGCCAAAGGAATGATACCAAGAAGATGTCACACTCCCCTGCTATGCTGTAGGGATGAAGCATGGGACCGGGCTGGCATGTGTCTTGGTGTGTGGTGGCTCACATTTCCAAGCCTAGCACTTGGGTGGCTGAGAGAGAAGAATTGTTGCAAAATTAAATCCAGCCAGGGCTACTAAGTGAGACTTTGTTTCAAAAGACCATTTAAAAAAAAACAAACAGTCAATGTGGTGTTGCACACCTTTAATCCCAGCACTTGGGAGGCAGAGGCAGGCGTATCTCTGTGAGTTCAAGGCCAGCCTGGTCTCCATAGTGAGTTCCATGACAGCTGGGGCTATAGGGAAACCCTGTCTCAAAAAGACAAAAAGAAACAGATTGTCCTCTTCATGTTGATGGGTGTGTGTGTGTGTGTGTGTGTGTGTGTGTGGCTTTTTTGAGGTGGGGATACTTCTGTTTTGCCTTGTAGGAAATAGTTTAGGAATAGGAGTGGAAGACTTGTGGGTCTGGGCCGTGGGTAAAAAGAGGGAAGAAGGTTCTGGGAAGCCCTTCTCTGTTTTTGAACCCCACAAATCCTGTTCTGGCCCCCGGTCCCCAGTGTATCCCATATGCAGTGTTGCTGGAGGCCCTGGCCCTGCGGAATGTGCGGCAACTAGAAGATCTTGTGATTGAGGCTGTGTATGCTGACGTCCTGCGTGGCTCCCTGGACCAGCGGAATCAGCGGCTGGAGGTTGACTACAGCATTGGGCGGGACATCCAGCGCCAGGACCTCAGTGCCATTGCCCGAACCCTGCAGGAGTGGTGAGAACTTTGTCTCCCAGCCTTGACCCTTCTCTTCTCACTAGAGAAGAGGGCGAGGGGAAGGACTGGGCTGCAGAGGTTTAGCCCAAGAGACCCGGAAACCAGCTCTTTCTTCAAACACTTCAGAGGGGGCCTGGGTAGTAAGAGGTGTTGGGGTATAATTTGGGAAGGGAACAGCAGTGGTGCTCTTGAACAGCTCTTAACTGGAGGTCGGTCACTGTCACAGCCTGGGTTTAGTACACTAATGCATGACGCCATGGGCTTCTCTGTTCTTTTCCTCTTTGTATCCCTGTCTAACTTTACTGTAGCCCCAGCTGGCCTGGAACTTGCTGTGTAGACCAGGCTGGCCTTGAACTCACAGAGATCCACCTGCCTCTTTTGGGGGTAAAGGCGTGCAACACCGTATCTGGCTTTGTTTGTTTGATTTTTGAGACAGAGTCTCCCTGTAGCTACAGATGGCCTGGAACTCACTATGTAGATCAGACTGGCCTCCATCTCACAGAGATCTGCCTGCCTCTGCCTCCTGAGTGCTGTGATCAAAGGTGTGCGCCACCAAGCTTGACTTTCCTATCCTGCTTTGTTTCCAGTTCCTACTCCCAGCCTGTCTGTATCACTCCCAGTACTTATCGCTCTCTTATCCTATCCCAGGGTTCTTGTTGCTGAGCATACTGTTATAGCGGGTTTCCAGCTCAGCCAAGGGTTTAGATTCCAGCTCCTAGGCTGGCTTTTGGGTGTTTTTGAATGAGTCTGCAGTCACAGCCCTCTTCTGCTGACAGTTTGTCTCTCCTGATTCCCACAGGTGTGTGGGCTGTGAGGTTGTACTGTCAGGCATCGAGGAGCAAGTGAGTCGTGCTAACCAGCACAAGGAGCAGCAGCTAGGCCTGAAACAGCAGATTGAGAGTGAGGTGAGCAGGCAGGGGACACGCTGGATTTCAGCTCCCAAGCCCGGGCACCTGGCCTGTGCACAGTGGTTGAGACATGGCTGATGCAGATAGGTAAGATGATCAGCACCTGTCAGGCTCTGGAGCCTCCCTTACTCTCCCCATTCCTTTCGTCCTGATAGGTTGCCAACCTTAAAAAAACTATTAAAGTTACAACAGCGGCGGCAGCTGCAGCCACTTCTCAGGACCCTGAGCAACATCTGACTGAGCTGAGAGAGCCAGCACCGGGCACCAACCAGCGCCAGCCCAGCAAGAAAGCCTCAAAGGGCAAGGGGTGAGCCCATGTGGCGGGAGCTGCTTGCTTCTGGGAACCCCGCTTTTACCTCAGGGACTTGGCTGCTCTACTTCCTTTAGTCTTTTGCATGGGGATAGGGAATGGGGGGATTCTCCAGGAGTTAGGGGATCCCTTGTATCCCCTCTCTCTTTCTCTCTCTTCTCTCTCTTCCCCTTGCCAGGCTCCGAGGGAGCGCCAAGATTTGGTCCAAGTCGAACTGAAAGGACTTGTTTCTCCCCTGGGGATGTGGGGGTCTCAGCTGCCTGCCTGCCTACCCCTTAGGAGACCTCAGAGAGCCTTCCTGTGCCCCTGGCCAGCTGATAATACTAGCCCATGACTTTTCATCTTCTCCTCCCCCAAGTGTAGATCACACCCTCTGTAGTAGGGGAGGAGGCCGGTCCAGGTCATGTTTTGTTGGTGGTACTTATGTGTTCCATTGCCTCCTGTCCCGCCATCCTGCCATGCTTGCTCTCATCTTCCTTTAAGCACTCGGCCACTGTTTCTGCCCATTACCCTGTCATTGGGTGGGTTGGTTGGTAGTCCTGTTGGAGGTTGCTGTCTCCAGCACAATCCACAGGTCTCTGCCATGCCTACCTTTGCATGCTTAATCTGTGGTTCCTACTCCCTCCCCATGCCTTGGGTGGTATCTGAACAGCCATGGGAGGGGGCCCCCACCTCCATCCCAGCCTTAGAGTTTCAGAACCCATCTACCATTCTGGTCGTGCCTGGATACTTTCATCCTAAATTGCATCACACTACGGTTTTTCTTTCCTTTCTCCTTTCTTGGGGTCCTGGGAGTACTGCTGCTTCAGTGACCCCAGAGCCTAAAACAGCTGCTTCTTAAGATGTTAAGAAATGGTTCTTTCTTAATACTTATCTTAGGAAACCCTATAGAAATCCTGGAAGGATTTATATCCCCTATTGTGAGTTTGGTGGGGAAGGGAATATAGATTGTAATAAAAGGGGGGGGGTATATATGAATAGATCTATATATAACATGACACAGAAATAAATCTATGAGAAATCTATGTACAAAAATGCCGGGAACTGGGTCTCTTCTTTCTTTGATGCTTGTTAACAGGGAGAAGACTAATTCCCAGTCCACCCTAAACCAAAGTACTGGAAAGTGAAAAGAACCAGATACTATTTGCAGTTTTGGCCTAGCAGCCAGGAGACCTAGATCCTGGGTTCTGTGACTGTGGACAGATTGCTCCCTGTCTTAGTACATGTTCAGAAGTAATGGGCACTTACTGAGCACCAGTATGTGATAGCACTGGAGAGACAAACTGACCATCACTGTCTGTATGCTCCAAGACCTTCAGTCTATTTCCTTTCACCTCAGACTTAAAGGGGAGGAGGAGTTGGTGATGAACTTGAATTTTCACATTGAAAACAAAATTATCAGATTTGTTGAGTTTTGGCCCTTTTCTCCAAGTTAGTTTCCTAAGAAGTATGTGAAGAGATTGGTCTCTTGGGTTAGAGTGCTGCATGCTCTCTGCTCCCTGGACTTTAGAAACTCTACTTCGAGGGGCAGTTGAACCCTCAGCTGTGAAGTGCTGTCCTTGAGGGGCCTACCAGGGCTAGTGTTGACTGGGCAAAGCTATCAGTTATGGAACCACAAAGTAGGAGTGTGGTCCTACTGGGGTTTTGTTTTGTTTTGTCTGTCTTTTTGAGACAGGGTCTCCCTGTAGCCACAGCTGGCCTGAATTCACTCTGGAAACCAGGCTGGCCTTGAATTCACAGAGATCAGCCTCCAGCTTGTTTATTTTTTATATTGTCTCCTATATCCCATGCTGGCCTTGGATATGCTACGTAGCCAAGGATGACCTTGAATTTATAATCTTCCTGCCTCTACCTCCTGAGTGCTGAGATTACAGGCTTGATGATCCCACCAAGCCTGGTTTGGTTGATACTCCTGACTTCTCAGCTTTGCCCTGGGTAGACTGGTTGATTCTGTTGCCTCTGAAATAAACCCCCTTTTTTCTCCCAGACTCTTAAGTGTGTAGAAGGTGCTGGTTCCTGGTGTTTTGAGCCCACCCTCTAACCCTGCCCATGTTCCAGTTTTTCCTTTGGAACTTAATATCTCCTTTTCTTAAAGGCTGGTCCCAGCTAATGGCCCATAACTTCTAAGACCTCTCTAATTCCACACTTCTGTGAATGGCTCTAAAATCCCATGTAACTTGGATGCAAACTGCCTGGCTTCATACCCAAAGAGCTTCGAAGGGAGACCATTCACATCCCTTGGATCACAGTGTGATGAGCCAGATGTGGTGGTGCATCCTTGTTCCAGCATGAGAGACCGAGGCAGGAAGATCTCAAGTTCAAGGCTAACCAGAGCTCTTCTCTCAAAAAAACAGGGCTGGCCAGGCCTGGTGGCACACACCTTAATCTCAGCACTTGGTAGGCAGAGTAAGGTGGATCTCTCTTGAGTTCCAGGCCAGCCAGGCAGCCAAGGCTACATAGTGAGATCCTGTCTCAAAATATTTTAAAAAAGAAACATGGGCTGGGATGTAGCTCATTGTTAGAGTGCTTACCTGGTGGTGTTCATCGTTTATAGGACTGTGACTTTGCCCCTAACCCCATTACCCCAAAAGAGGGCCATGAGAAGGCTCAGCTAGCTACCTGCCACCAGCCTGAAACCCAGATTTGATCCCGGGATCCATATGGTAAAAGAAGACAACCAACTCAGTGCAGTTGCCCTCTGACCTCCATGCATGTACATATGCGCACATGCATGCACACACACAAAACCAGAAAAGAAAAAGAATAAACAAGCCAACGTCTCTGAAGCTGAAAAATGGTAGATGGGCCCACACAAAATGCTGGAGATTATCTGTTGTCTTATTTATTTGATAACACATGTGAACAATGTATTTTGAGCATGTCTACACCCAATTCCTCCCCCAGGCACCCCCCAATCTCTTTCCCCCTTCATGTCTTCCCTCTTTTGTGTGGATCCATTGAGTCCAGTTAATGCTGCCTGTTGGCATGCTGACTGAAGTTGTTGGCTTAGTCTTTTAAAAATTTTTTTAATTTTTTATTTTTTGAGTGTATTGCCTATATGTATGTAAGTGTACCTGTGTTGTACAGTGCCCTCAGAGGTCAGAAGAGGGTATCAGGGCCCCTGGAACTGGAGTTATAGATTGTTGTTAGCCACCATGAGGGTGCTGGGAACCAAACCTGGGTCCTCTGCAAGAGCAGCCAGTGCTCTTAACTGCTGAGCGATCTCTCCAGCCCCTTGGCTTAATCTTGTGCCTGTAACCAGAGTTGCAATGAGTTCATCAGTGGCCCTGCCACGTCCAGAAGGCACCATTTCATAGCTCTCCTTCCCATCCTTCAGCTCTTGCACTCTTTTCTGACCCCTCTTCTGGGATGTTCCCTGAGCTTTGAGGGGTGAAGAGGTATAAATGTTCCATTTAGGGCTGAGCATTCAATAGACATTCATTCTCAGCACTTTGGGCAATTCTGAGTCTATGGATTAACTCTAAGCACTGTAGAGTGAAGTGTCTCTGAAGAGTGAAGGCAACTCTATGTTTATAAATGAATGTTTAGAACACAGTTGACCACATGTTCACTTAGCAAGACAGCAGTAGTAGGTTTCCCTCTAGGCCTATGACCTCTGAGCCATGGGCTTTCGAACAGGTTTGTGTATCAGACATGAATTCCCTCCTGTGGCGCAGTCCTCAAGTCCTACCCCAAAGTGGTTGGTTACCCACATAGTGAGATCCAGTCACAAAACAACAACAAACAAAACCTTCACTGCTGCGGACTAGTTTTCATAGTGTCAGGTGTTATGCAGGCCTCTGGGGAAAAGCCATTGCTGTTACCTTCCAGTGGTGAACCCCACGTGCTACAATAACATCTTGCCAGGCAAAATCTGCCCACTGTTGTATTAGGGGCATTTAGTTTTTTTTCTGTTTTTGAGACGAGGACTCACTATGTAGCCCTGGCTGGCCTGGAACTTGCTTGCTGTGTAGACTTGCTGGCCTCAAACACCTGCTTCTGCCTCCCAAGTGCTGGGATTAAAGGCCTGTCCCACCACACCCCGAATCAGCAGGAAAGTAGTTTTCAGGTCAGTTCCAACTTGATTTCTCTCTGTTGTACAACCAAAGTGTATCGGATCTTCAGTAAGAGGGCCTTTGCATCTAGATCTGGTGGCCAGCCAAGAGCAATGGCAGTAGCCTGTGTTGTTTTGGGGGTCTCCCTGATCAATAACTTAACAGAGAAGTATCCCACACCTAGCACTGAGATTTTCAGTTAATAACCCATGTATTCTGGGGAAGCATTGTCCACCCATGCAAGAGACCTGTGTTCAAATTCCTTTCTTTTTTCCCCCAATAGTTTTTAATTAGCTTACAAAGTAGTGGGGTTTGGGGGCTGGAGAGGTGGCTAGGCAGTTAAAACCACCTTCTGCTCTTCCAAAGGATCTGAGTTTGGTTCCTAGCGCTCATGTCAGGTAACTCACAACCACTTGTAACTCTAGCACTAAGGGACCTGACACCTTCTGGCCTCCACAGGTTACTGCACACATGTAACATTCATTCACACAGATACACACACATATACATTAAAATCCTTTTAAAAGTATCAGACATCAAGCATGGTGGTGCATGCCTTTAATCCTAGCACTTGGGAGGCAGAGGCAGGTGGATCTCCATGATGGAGGCCAGCCTGATCTGTAAGTTCCAGACCAGCTAGGGCTACAGAGAGACCCTGTTTCAACCAACCTCCCCACCCCCCAAAAAAGTGATGGGCTTCCATAAGGTTTTTTTTTTTTTTTTTTTTTTGGTCTCTGTGAAGCAGGGTCTCCCTATAGCCCCAGCTGTCCTGGAACTCACTATGTAGAACAGGCTGGCCTTGAACTCAGAGATCTGCCTGCCTCTGCCTCCCAAGTGCTGGGACTACAGGCGTGTGCCACCACACCCGGCCATAAGGTTTTTTTCATACATCCTTAGTTTTTGTTTCAGTCTGGGTTATGGAAATGTTCCCTGCCCCAGTTTGGGGTTTGGGAGACAGTTCAGACTGGCCTGGAACACCCCTTTTACCTGAAGATAACATTGAATTCCTGATCCTTCTGCCTCCACCTCCAAGTGCTGGGATTACAGGCCTTTACTATCACACCTACCCACACTTGATGTTTTACGGAATTTTTATTTTGATTTTTTTTTTATTTTTATTTTTGAAAGAGGATCTTGCTATATAACTAAGACTGACTGAGAACTGTGTAGTATTTTATAGAATACTGTTAGAGGTTTAGACATCTTGGGGGCTAGAGAGATGCCTTAGTGTTTAAGAGTGTGTACTGTTCTTGCAAAGCATCCAAGTTCGGTTCCCAGCACCTACACCATGTGGCTCACAGTCACCTCTAACTCCAACTTCAGGGGGATTCTGTATCTCTGGGCACATGTAACATGCACAATCCCCCACACAGAAAAATCATAAAAACAATCTGGTGAAATACATAGAAAGACTACTAAAGTTTATGAATGGTTAAAAAAAAATTAAAAATTCCCCACCGAGGTGACTATTCTGATAGGCAGGTGGAACAGAATCTAGATATATATCAAAGCAGTATGTTATTGCTGTGTAACAACTCAGCCTAAAATATAGAGGCTTTAAACAGCTAGGTTTGATGGTGCATGACTATAACCCATCACTTGTGAAACTCGCATAGGAATGCTGTACATTTGAGGCCAGCCTGGGTTACATAGTATCAGGCTGCTCAGGGCAGTACAGCAAGATCGTGTCACACAACAAAAATTCCCAGCCTATTGTCTTTTGGTCCTATGGGAAAAAGCCTGGGTAGAACTGAGTTAATTCTTGCCTTAGGGCTTCCTACAAGCTACAGATAAGGTATAAGCTAGTAGGCTGTGGATGTAGCTCTGTGGTAGAGCTCTTAGTATCATGGTCTTGATTCCCAGTACCCAGAAAGAGGTGTTAAATAAGACCATAGTTATCTCAAGGCTCAAATGGGAAGGACTTGTTTCCAGGCCCACTCAGTGGTGGTCAGCAGGAATCATCACTTCATGGGTGATTGAACTGAAGACATTACCAGGCACTGACCAGTAACTGCCCAGGTAGGCCTCTCCATCATGACAAGAACCAGCAAGATGAAGTCACAGTCTTGTTCTGTTTTTTGAGACAGGGTCTCACTATGTAGCCCTGGCTGGCCTAGAACTTACTAAATAGACCAGGCTGGCCTCAAACTCACAGAGATCTACCAGCCTCTGCCTTTCAAATGCTGGGACTAAAGGTATGCACCATCATGCCTGCTCAGCAAATCCATGATCTTTGTGTTTTTGTTTCTTTCTTTTTTTTTTTTTTTTTGGTCTTTTTGAGACAGGGTGTCCCTGTAGCCCCAGCTGTCTTGGAACTCACTATGTAGACCAGGCTGGCTTTGAACTCACAGAGATCCGCCTGCCTCTGCCTCCCGAGTGCTGGGATTAAAAGGCATGCGCCACCACACCCAGCTTTGTTTCATTTTTTAAGATAGGGTGTCACTATAATTCTGGCTGACCTGAAGCACAACTCAGTTACAGTCTTTTGTAACCTAATCCAAGGAGTGACATACCATCCATCTCTCCCACCATCAAGCAGCCTGTGCTCAAGAGAGTGAATGTTTATTACACAGGGCAAGCCTGTCTGAAGCAGGGATTATTGGGAGCCATGGTGGTCGCTGACCACTAGAACAGTGTTCTATGGACCATTAGCATCAAAATCATTAGAGGAACTTGTCAAAGTATATATACCTTGACACTACTCCCATACCCCCATGCCAGTTCCTATCAAATTAGAGCCTCTAGGTTGTAAATAAATGAGGATCTTGGGTGTTTTTTTGGTTGTTTTTGTGTTTTTGAGGTGAGGTCTCCCTGTAGCCCCTGGAATTTATTATGTAGACCAGGATAGCCTCAATCTCACAGAGATCTGCTTGCCTTTGCCTCTCTAGTGCTGAGATTAAATGCATGTGCCATCATATCTACTGATTTTTAAAAAAATTCATTTTAGGTGTATTAATGTTTTGTCTGCATGTATGTAAGTGCACCCATGTCGTGCAGACACCCTCAGAGGGTGTCAGATGCCCTAGAACTGAACTGGAATTACACAAGGTTATTAAATGCCGTGTGGGTGCTGGGAATGGAACCTGGGTCCTCTGCAAGAGCAGCCAGTGCTCTTAACTGCTGAGCCATCTCCAGCGCCTGGTACTTTTTTTTTTTCTCTTTTTGAGACATGGTCTTCCTGTAGCCTCAGCTGGCTTGGCACTTGCTATGTAGACCAGGCTGGCCTAAATCTCAGATCGATCAGCCTCTGCCTCCCAAGTGCTGGTACTAAAGACTTGCACCACCACACCAGACACCTGGGACATAGTTTTTAAAGAAAGTTTTAAAAAGGTCTTCAAGAGGCTCAGTGAGAAAAGGAGTCTGCTGCCGAGCCTGATGGCTTAGGGTCAATCCCTGGAATCTACAAATTGCAAGAGAGAACCATTCCCTCAAGTTATCCTCTGACCTCCACACGCACCATGGCACAAATGCACTGTGGCATGCCCATGCCCATACACGTACATATACTAATTACATAAGTGGAATCCCTAGGATGGGAACTGGCAGTATGTCTTCTCCACCCTCCTCAGCTTAGCTCTGAGCTATGAAGCCTGAGGTGTAGAAGCACTCTTGCCCAGATTCATGACAACTTGGACTAACTGAAAAGGCTGATACTGCAGGGCTTTGGAGAACAGGTGAAAGGCCTCGCCACCATCTTGGAAGGAAGGATGAGAGAGGTGAAGCCAAGTACATGGCCAGTGAGCAAGACAGGACTTGTCTTTTGATGTTCTTAGGTGCATGGTTATAAACCAGGGGCCTAAGTGCTAAGTATCGTGTGACGAAAACGTCCTCAACAGGGAGAACCACATCGTCTGCAGTCAGAAAACAAATTTTTCAAGAACATGACAAACAGAAACTAGAAGCCCTAGTAAGATTTAACCTGATAAAGAGGAACGGTGCTGTCCTAGGAAGAACACTAGGGTGAATTCCTGGAAGCAGGCTTTGATCTGCCACCTGCCGCCTCTCCCCCAGTATGAAACAGGACAGGACATCAGTCCTATCCAGCTCTTTTCGTTTTTTATTCAGTCAGTTGGTATATATTAACTAAAAAGCCCGAAATAAGTCATGCTGTGTTAAACATTCTGAACACTGGATTTTGGGGTGATTTTTGTCTTTTTGAGTAAATCTATTTTCTATGACTTTTTTTTTTTTTTTGGTCTTTTTGAGATAGGGTAGCCCCAGCTGACCTGGAACTTGCTACGTAGACCAGGCTGGCCTTGAACTCAGAGATCTGCCTGCCTCTGCCTCCCGAGTGCTGGGAGTAAAGGCATGTACCACCATACCTGACACTAAAAAGATTTGTTTTTGTTTAATTGTATGCATAGGGTGTGTGCACATGAGTGTCAGTGCCTGTGGAGGCCAGAGGCATCAGATCCCCCTGGAACTGAAGTCATAGGCATTGTGAGCTGCCTGATATAGGTGCTGGGACCCAAACTCAGTCCTCTGGATGAGCACCTGCTATTAATTGCTGAGCCCTCTCTCCTGCCCCCTTCTAGAATAATTTTTCTGTGATAATTGCTAATAATGAAAGCTAATGTTTACCAGGTGCTTGCTGTGGTCAGGCACTCTGAGTGGTCTGTGAGTATAAACTCACTTAATTTTCATCACAACCTTCTGAGATTGATACATTATTTCCTTCCTCAAAAGATGGGTGTGGCCATATGCCCTTAGGATCTATAATCTCAGCATTTGGAAGGAGGAATTGGGAGGATCAGCCTCTACATACTGAGTTCAAGGCTAGTCTAGACCACAGGAGGCATTTTGCCTCAACAGAAAAGGGGGGTATACAGAGAGGTTATATACAGTGGGAGGGGGTCACATAAAAGGAGAAGTAGGCCCACTTCTCTGTCATTCCACTGTTCCCATGACCAGACTTAGGGTCACAACCTGTACCCAACAAGTTAGGCATGGCTACTTGTTTCTCAATAAGCCAATTAAAAGAGCCAACGTAAAGAGCCAGGTAAAAATCAGAAAGATTATTCAGTGTGAACACATTGGGAAGGGGGACAAAGATCCAGTGAGCCCTCCAGTCTATCTCTGGGGGAGGTTAGCATGCAAGCAGAGGGCTGGAGAGATGGCTCAGCAGTTAAGAGTACCCACATGGTGGCTAGCAACCATACATAACTCCAGTTCCAGTAGATCCAATGCCCTCTTCTGATCTCCGTGGGTAGATTTAAGCAGAGGGCTAGAGTCATGCATATCTAAGCAGTCCAGGTCAAGGTGTGATCATTTTTGACCCATGATTATCTCTCCTGTATATTAATCTGACAAGTTGTAAATCTTTTTTCCCGGAGAAATGTTCCCCTCTGGCTGACCCAGGCTTCTCTTTTCCCAGTTTGAGATTCCTGGGGGAATTCCAACATCTTAGAGCCCATTGTTTCCATAGCTGATAGACTAAGCAAGGGATCCAAGTGTCTCTTTGGAGTATCTTCATCCCTGCCAGGCCTATGACATTCCCGGATGTTATGCATGGAGCAAGTTTCTCAGAAAAGTGAGAGCAGAAAGAATCCAGAACTCAGTGTTCAGTCACACCATTTCTCCTCTCGTTGCCCAGAACTGGGCTCAAAGGCAGCCTGAACTTGAGTTGCACAGGAGCTGCAGACTGCAAGTTCTCTGAGAAAAGGCCTGTCTTACCCATCTCCCAGGCACACCTGGTGACAGTGGCAGTGACAGCACAGTGGTAACTGGCTGGGCAGTCACTCCAGACTCTGAGGAAGGAAATGTGGCCCCAAGGATGTAGGGCAGATCCCATCTGATGCTCTTTCTTTTGCTCTTGTCTGTTGGTACTTGGCCCTGGATGTAGACTCATAGTGGAAATGCCCACAGAGTGGAAAAACTAGAACCCAAACTTTGTGGCTAGAGAATGGGAAGGACCCAGGGACAGCACAAGGGAAATTAAGATAATAAGCCCCCAAATGTGTGAATTCCTGGGCCCTGAGCTGTGTACATATGTATACCTGAGGCTTCATTAGCTGAGTTACAATGGACAACACCCACCCACCCAACACTGGCCCGACTGATCCACGAAGCACTGCAAAAGCTTTGCGAATGAAATGGACTTTAGAGCCACAGTATAGAAAAGACAGCTCAAAGTTGGGTGTGGTGGCACTCTGGAGGCAGAGTCAGGTGGATCTCTGTGAGTTAAAGGCCAGCCTGGTCTACATAGTGAGTTCCAGGCCAGCAGGGGCTACAGGGAGACCCTGTCTCAAAAAGACCAAAAAAAAAAAAAGCAGTTCAAAACTTGTACCCTGGGTCTGGAGGCACATCCCAGTGACAGAGTGTGTTCTCTGCATGCATAAGCCCCAGGTTTGATCCCTAGCAACAAAAACAAAGAGAGCATTTGCTAGGCTGGGTGAAATAGCTCTGTGGGTAAAGGGCACTTGCTGCTCTAAGCCTGACAACCTAAGTTTGATCCCCAGAACCCACATGGTAGAGAGACACATCTCCCACAAGTTGTTCTCTGACATTCATACTTACTCTGGGTGTATTACACACACACACACACACACACACACACACACACACACACACCTAATTTTAGAAGTTTTAAATAAGGGCTGAAGAAATAGCTCAGTGGTTAAGAGCACTGGCTTCTCTCACAAAAGACTTGGGTTCGGTTCCCAGCACCCACATGGCAGCTAACAATTGTCTTAACTCCAGTTCCTCCTCTGACCTCTGAAGACATTGCATGCCTGAGTACGCTTAAATGCAGGCAAACACTCATACACATAAAAAAAATCAAAGTAAGAGCCAGGCATGGTAGCACACACCTTTAATCCCAGGACATGGGAGGCAGAGGCAGGTGGATCTAAGTTCAAGGCCAGCCTGGTCTACATAGTGAGTTTCAGGTCAGCTGGAGCTACAGGGAGACTCTGACTCAAAAAGACAAAAGTAAATAAAAAGATAAAAAAAACAACAAAAAACACTGTCTGAATCTCACTTGATCAATTACTTGATAAAACAAAATTAGCATTCAAATACTCCTTAAGGTGGTTGTTGTTCTTTTTAAGATTTATTATATTAGCAGGGTGTGGTGGCACATGCCTTTAGTCCCAGCATTCCTGAGACAGAGGCAGGCAGATTTCTGTAAATTTGAGGCCAGCCTGGTCTCCATAGTGAACCTGGGCCAGCTGTGGCTACAGGGAGACCCTGTCTCAGACCAAAAATAAATAAGATTTATTATATTATTTGTGTGTGTGTGTGTGTGTGTGTGTGTGTGTGGTTGGGTGTGTAAAAGACCAGAAGAAGGCATCGGATCCCCTGGAGCTGGAATTATAGGCAGTTGTGAACCACCTGATGTCGATGCAAGGCATTAACTCAGGTCCTCTGGAAAAGCAAAGTGCTCTTAACCACTGAGTCATCTCTCCAGTCCCAAGTTTTTTTAACATTTCAAACAGAGCCTCAGGCTGGCTTTGAGCTCAGCAGTCCTCTTGCCTCAGCTTCCTAGTTGCTGGGATTACATGCACCATTATGCTCAGTTTTTTTTTTTAATTTATTTTATGTGTATGCGTGTATTGCCTGCATGTAGGTAAGTGCACCCGTGTCGTGCAATGCGTCGTGCAATGCCCACAGAGGTCAGAAGAGGCTGTCGGATCCCCTGGGACTGGAATTATGGACAATTGTTAGCTGCCATGTGGGTGCTGGGATTCGAACCTGGGTCTTTTGCAAGAACAACCAGTGTTCTTAACTGCTGAGCCATCTCTCCAGACCCCATTATGCTCAGTTATGTGGGGTGCTGGGAATCAATCCCAGGACTTTATACATGCTAGGCAAGCATTCTGCCAACTGAACTACATCTCCAGGTGACGCCTTGAGTTCTAAGAAGATCTAGGATTTCAAAACATATAATACTCAAAATATATGAAGTAGAATCTTTTCTTCTCGTTGAGACAGAGTCTCACTCTGTAGCTCAGGCTTGTCACTAACTATGTAACACAGGTTGGTCTTGAATTTGTGGCTACCCTCCTGCCTCAGCCTCCTGATTGCTAGGATTACAGGCATGAACCACCACACCTAGCTTTTTCCAGGATACAATCTAAGGTTGTTCAACATACAATGAACTCTCCAGGTAAAAGATAACCATCTTGGGGATGACAAAGGTGTTGGAATTTAAGCCAGGTGAGGTGGTTTATCCCTGTAATCCCAGAAGTAGTGGCAAGGAGGATCAGGACTTCAGGGTTATCCTTGGCTACATAGTGAGGGCAACCTGAGATCATTCCTCAGACACTGTCTACCTTTGTTTTGAGACGGGATTGCTCACTAGCCTGGAGCTCAAACAAGTAGGCTCAGCTGGCTGGCCAGTGAGCCCTGGAGATCCCTTGTCTCCCCTCCCCAGCACTGGGATTACACGTTTCTGCTGCCTTTGCTTTTTTTCATGGGTTCTGGGAATTAAACTCAGGTCCTGGTGCTTGCTATCTCTCTAGTCCCTAGTACTTGTTTTTATAAATAAAACTTTCTTGGAACAAAGTTACACCCTGTTCATTGATATATATTGCACAAGGTTGCTTTTGTTATACAGTGTTCGAATTGAATGTTGGGACAGACATGGGGTCTATAAAGCCCAATATATTTATTATCTGGCCCTTTACAGAATAAGCTTGCCAGTCCCTGCCTACTGCCACTAAAAACATGTATGCTGACAGGCAATGGAGTAATACAAATTTAATGAAAAAACTCAATAGATGACTTGCAGGAACTGGTAATATAGCCCAGCACGTAGGAGGCAGAGGCAGAAGTATCACTAGCTTGGGCTCCATAATGAGATCCTGACTAAAAACAAAAACAAGGAATGGACAGAAGACTTACTGGTTAAGAGTACTGGCTGCTCTTGCAGAGGACATGGGTTTGGTTCCCAGCACCCACGTGGTGGCTAATAACCATCCTTAACTCCATGTCCAGGGAATCCACTGCCCTCTTCTGGCTTCCACAGGCATTGCATGCACAGATGCACTTACATGAAGACAAAACACTCATCCATATAAAATAAAAATAAAATTTAAAACATTTTAAAATTTGGAATACTGGCCAGGTGTGGTGGCACATGCCCTTAATCCCAGCACTTGGGAAGCAGAGACAGCAGCCTGGTCTACATAGTGAGTTCCAGGACAGCTGGGGCTGCAGGGAGATCCTGCCTCAGAAAGACAAAAGAAAAAAAGGAATATTGAAGAACATTCAAATAAACCTAAACAAATCTGGAAAGTGGAGATAGGAATTACAAATGGAGGCAATAACAAATAAAATGAACACAGTAATAGCTCTTAAGTGTACGTCACCTACACATACCAATTAAAACAGAAACTATGCTGGGCGTGGTGGCACACGCCTTTAATCCCAGCACTCAGGAGGCAAAGGCAGACTGATCTCTGTGAGTTCAAGGCCAGCCTGGTCTACATAGTGAGTTCCAGGACAGCTGGGGCTACAGGGAGACTCAATCAAAATGAATTTTAAAATGCTCAACGACATGCTATTTTTAAAAAATGCACAAGTTTGTTAAAACAATTGAAAAAGATATACTATCAAACACACAAACAAAGGAACTTAAACTGTGGCTGGCAAGATGTCTCAGTAGGTAAAGGTGTTTTCCACCAAACTTGATGACCTGAGTTTGGTCCCCAGGATCCACATGGTGAAAGGGGAGAACTAACTCTTGCAAGTTTTCTCTGACACATGAATGTGTACATGTACACATGGACACTAAATGTAAAAAAAAAAATTAAATTGTTATAGTAATATCAGTTAAAGACTTCAGAGCAAAGAAAATTAATGGGGATAAAAGAGACATTACAGATGTGGTGGCACACGCCTTTAATCCCAGCACTCAGGAGGCAGAGGCAGGCAATTCTCTGTGAGTTCTAGGCCAGCATAGTCTACATAGCAAGTTTCAGGCCAGCTGGGATTACAGGGAGACCCTGTCTCATAAAGACAAAAAAAGAAAAAAATTACATAATGATAAAAATTCAGTTTTCACTCTGCTTCCCTGGGCCTGCGTGACCCACAGGCCTCTCTCCAGGGAGCACTCTGGGCCCGCCCCTGCACTCACCACCCTCTACATCCCTGGGTCTGTACCACCCACCAGCCTCTTTCGGCTTTTGGGGGCTGACCTTTCCTGATCCTTTGCATCCAGACCAACCCAGCTCCTCAGTGCAGTCCCCAGGGGCCCTTGGGGCCGATTCCTGCCCCCATCTTCTTTTGCATCTCTGGATGACACAGCCACCAGCTGCCCTAGACCAGAATCTTTCCTGGGCCAGGCTCCCAGGCCAGTCCAACCCCCAAATTCCTGAAGCCAAAATCTTTCCCGGAGGGATCCAGACCTTAGGAGAAAGCCTGAGAACATTTGACCCACATCTGATTTGGGCCTCTGTGGGAACTCCTGAAGACAAAAGCAATCTGGCCACTCCAATATAAAATCAAAAGAGAGAACGTCTACACAGGGACTTCCAGGCCAGCCACAGTGAGACCCTGTCTCAAAAACTACAAAAGTGTAAGCGTGGGGAACAGACTTCCATTTCCAAGTCCGGTGGCGTCGTTAAAGGCAAGAGCAATGTTCCCTCTGAGAACCTGAAAAGTCAGACAGAAATATAAAAATCCTCTCCCCAAAAGCATCAGAACGTGACAGCTGCAAGAGACAGTAGGTTAGGAGTCCAGAGTGTTATAGGACAGAGTTCGTAAAAAATCACCAACACCACTTTAAGAAAAGCAGCAAGGTAAATTTTAGTTTTCGGCCAGCCGGGCTGTCCATCTCGGGAGTAGAAGCAGCCCTGGTGATTGTCAGGTCAGAGTTTTTATAGGATTACAGAATTATTATTAAAACAGGACACTTGTGAACCAATCAGGTTTGTACAACATAGCAGAACTTTGAATCTATTAATCAACAACCAATCATTATACAGACAAGTGATACAGTCATATAACTTGGCAATCAACTTTGTGACCTTAAAACTAGCCAACTGTTTTAGCCATAATAAGTATAATAAGACAGTCAAGGTAAATGACTTCTAGATGGTCATACAATAACAAGATAACAAGGGTGATTTTATGCTCTGTGTCAAGATGACCCAAAAATAGCAAGCAGATTACAGAAGCGAAAACAAGCTGGTTAGTCAGATGTATAAGGTCTGGAATTAGCACATTCCATGGTTCATGGCTAGGACAATTTTCCAAGGCCCAAGGTTGCCCCCCTTTTCCTTTTGGTGTGGAGCAAAGTTGCTGCTGAAATGGCTCTGAACAAAATGGAGTAACTTAGGGAAGTTTGCTGAGCCAGTTCACCAATAGGCCTCTAGAGGAGTACAATGAGAACCCCCTAGAGATAATGCAGGACATGGAACTCAAAAGAACAATTATAAACATGATAAAATCCGTGAATTTAAAGAACACACAAATCAAAGAACTGAAGGAAGATAGGTATAAACTTCTGAATGAATTCAGAAAAGAGTTAGAAATATTGAAGAATACTCAGGCTGAAATGAGGAAGGAAGTGAAACACTCAGTAAGCCAATTAGAAATGACAGGAGAAAGCCTCACCAACAGGATAAATAAAATGGAAAACAGAGAATCAAGACCGGAAGATAAAGTGGACGAGATAGACCACACAAGCAAAGATT
>NW_008360324.1:2095483-2095624 GCF_000622305.1 Nannospalax galili | reverse complement strand
GCCCAGGACTAGATGGAATTAGAGCAGAATTCTATCAGACATTTAAAGAAGATCTACATCCAATACTACTTAATTCAAAAAGATAGAAATGGAGGGAGAAGCTGGGCGTGGTGGCACATGCCTTTAATCCCAGCGCTCGGA
>NW_008360324.1:2093391-2093585 GCF_000622305.1 Nannospalax galili | reverse complement strand
ATTAAAGGAACACTAATTGAAAAAGAAGAGATCAAATTATCCCTTTTTACAGATGATATGATATTATATCTGAGACACCAAAAATTCCACCAGAAAACTCCTATGAAATTATTAACACATTCAGTAAAGTGGCAGGATACAAAATTAACCTACGAAAGTCTGTAGCTTTTCTATATACCAATAACAAGCAATCA
>NW_008360324.1:2091622-2093151 GCF_000622305.1 Nannospalax galili | reverse complement strand
TTTAAATTAATAGTAATCATTGGAGTTTTATTTGCATGTGCGTAGCATTTCTTCAGTTTCTACAACATCAAGCTAAGAAGAAAGGCAAGGCATTCCGGCTGTTGGAGTGTAGCTATCAATGGTATCCCTCGGTAAGCTGTGGAGGTACAGGGCTCCCCAACACCCTGGAAATTCCAGCTTTGCTGTACCTGTTAGGATCAGCATTGTTCTGAATTTAAAAGACAATGGAGTAAAGGGAGGATTCTTGGGTCCAGCTCCTTATCTGCCATTCTGATGAAGTTGGACAGAGAAAGAAGCAGATAGCTGAGAGCTCAGACTGGCTCTAAAATCTTAACCCCCAGCCTCAACCTCCCCAGTGCTGGGATTATAGATGTTACCAGCACATCCAATATCACTATGCTTTGAACATTTGAAAGAAACAATCTGTACTTGCCCAGCACACAGCACCTACCCTCTTCCCTCCCCCTTCTCTCCTGATGAAGTTTTATTGGTAACAGAATAAGGGAAGTATCTTTATTTGTATTAGCAGAGACTGATAAAGAAACATGGCAGAGCACTGGAAGGAAGTGAAGACAAAAAGAAGTGGACAGAAGAAAGGGTCTCTAGTGAGGTCAGTGTGTTTAGAAGCTGGTTTTGGTCAGGGTTGCCCATCCAACACATTTAGGTGACTGTAGGATGAAATACTTGGTTTGAGCCACTCAACATTTCTTCTCCACCCACTGCCTCATCCATCCCTCTTCCAGAGAAAGTGACCCTTTGTGGAGAGCCACAGCCTCCGCCGCCATTACAAGATGGCGCCGGTATCCGGACCTTCTTAAAAGTAAACATCCTGCCACACCCATAAGGGGCGTGCACAAGAGCCTGCTTTCCCCCGCCTCCTCCTGTGGCGTGATCTCCAGCAACCAATCCGCTTCTTATGATCTCCAGCAACCAATCCGCTTCTTATACATCATAAATGGGACCTTTGGGGCATATATAAGCAACAGCTCTCCCACTTCTCGGGGTCTTTGGTCTTCAGTCTTCAAATAAACTGCTGCAGAAGGATCCTGACTTGTCCTCCCGCGTCGTTCTTGCTGGCGAGACGGAAAGCGGTCGGGGACACAGCATTATACAACGAACTCAAAAAACAGAGAATTAAGACAAGAAGTAACCCAATTAAAAGATGGGCTAAGGAGCTGAACAGAGAGTTCTCAAAAGAAGAAGTAAAGATGGCTAGGAAGCATCTTAAAAGATGTTCAACATCACTAATAATTACGGAAATGCAACTGAAAACCACTTTAAGATTTCACCTTACCCTGGTCAGACTGGCTAAGATTAAGAGAACAAATGATACCAAATGTTGGAGAGGATGTGGGGAAAGGGGAACACTCATCCACTGCTGGTGGGGCTGCAAACTGTTTCAACCCCTATGGAAAGCAATGTGGAGAACTCTTAAAAAACTACAAATGATCCTACCATTTGACCCAGTTATACCACTCCTTGGCATATACCCAAAGAACTCATCCTATTGCAGAGACACTTGTACATCC
>NW_008360324.1:2089154-2090758 GCF_000622305.1 Nannospalax galili | reverse complement strand
AGAAACTGTTATACTAAGTGAAGTAACACAGACTCAGGAAAAAAAAATCGATAAATGTTCTCCCTCATATGTGGATCCTGGAACCAAACCCTGATAAGTGAGTATGTATCCAGACATAACTACAGGAACAAGGATAATGGAAAGGAACCAGGGAGGTAAAGGAAAAGAAAGAACCTGAAAGAGAAGAACAGTAGGAAACAGGCTTTAATAAGGGAGATATGGATAAAAATTGGGTTAGTGTAAGGGAGGGGGGAAGGAAGGGTATACAGGGAGCCCAGGGGATAAAGGGAAAGAAGAAGCTCAAGAGAGGTGGGACCATAGGAGAAGGGTATTATTAAGGGAGAAAGGGGGAAAATGGGGGCACCTTATGTGGGAAAAACATGATGGAGGGGTGAGACAATGTGAGAGATAAATAATGCCTAGCTAGTTTTGAAAACCTGAGGGAACCATATCACTCCTACAACCTACTGACAAATTAAACATAGCACATCAAGAAATATATGTCTAGGTAAGGTTTATCTGAGATCAACCGATCTTTGCCCAAGATTTATTGACACACAGTAATTAAAAGTACCAGACTGGTGGAACTAACCTTCTTGGATGTTTAACATACATACTTTGAGGCCTATAATAATTTGGTCGGGTGGACATAAAGGACAGTTTTTGCTCCTTGCCCTCCTATGTTGACTAAGTTCCAAGGTACTATGAGCGTCTCTCAAAATGTCCTGTAACTGTGGTGAGCCACCTGTCCTCTTGAGCAAGGAGGCCATGGAGACCCCACCAGATGGAAGTGTCCATTCTACAAAGAGGAGGGTCAACACAGAGGAATCACTTGCTTCATGCTTCCAAGCGAAGCCAGCCATGGTCAAGCAGGACCTTTGACTTAACTTCATATAGGTGGAACTGGTAAAAGAAAGGAGCCAGGGGCTCCTCCCAAGCCCATGTGACCCCTTAGGAACAGATCCTCAAATGACCTTAAGAGTAAAAATAAATTGGTTTATCTGGGCCAACTGTATGGCCTTAAACACCCATCTTTGGTTATACTTTATAACCAAAGATTAAAGGGGCCAATATAATTTTTTTAAAGAGTCCATATGTGTAGCTAAAAGCTACAAAATAAGAAACAATGCCAGATAGGAGATACCTTCTTTTGAGCTGTTGGCCAGAATTGCCCAAGAGACTCCTAGAGAGTACTCAGCACAGAACTGGTAAATGAACAGCAGACCGCAATCTTATTTAAAGAAATATTGACAACTGACTGCTGCTAGATGAGGAACAGGTGACCTTCCTAAAACAAAGACCTCTAGATAAGCTGACTAAATACACCGGATGGACAAGTACTGGAGAATAGCTGGGGGTGCCAACAACAGAACAGACAGCAGCAGGGATGACAGAGTATAAGGGCTCTAGTCGGGGGTGGGGAGGCTATGGGAGGGTGCCATCTGGGAAGTGGGTATATAGTTGAATAAGTTGGTTTGGGGTATTCTGTGTGATATACAGACACACACACACAAAAAATTAATAAATTTTTAAAAATGTATTATAAAGACCAGGCGTGGTGGCGCATGCCTTTAATCCCAGCACTCCAGAGGCAGAGGCAGGTG
>NW_008360324.1:2086344-2088829 GCF_000622305.1 Nannospalax galili | reverse complement strand
CAAGAATCCAAGTGCAACCAATTATGACTAGTAATAATCAGATACAGACAGATTAGCGATGCATGTTCCAACATCTCAGTGTTAGTAGCAAAAACAATGAGTCTTTCTGCAAGGAACAATATATTCTAAAATGAAATGGAAATCTTTTTTAAAGGTTAAAAACTCATTCAATGTTATGTCTTACAGGGCTTATACTGAGTTCAATATTGTATAACTGTATTAACTCAACTGTGAACCTAGAAACTTGCATCCACTTGTGAAAGAGATGTACTCTTGCTCTGGAGTGTGTTACTGAATATGTTAAATCTCTAATGAAATGCTTCTTCTAATCGTGTAGTTATTAAAAATTTTTTTAAATGATTTAAAAAATTCAGTTTTCCAAGAAAACAGTGGTTGTCAAGGCTATGCATATAACTACTGTGGTTCAAGCTATAGGAAGCAAAAAGCTGATAAATCTAAAGGGAAACATGGACAGATCCTCAATTGCAGTTGAAAACATCAAAACTCAGTAATCAGGACAACTGAGCAAACAGCAAAAAATACAGAACTGAACGATGCCACTAACTAACAGGATCTATTTGACACTTAGGAAATGTCCCCCCACCCCCCAGTGCAACAGAATACACACAAGTACACATGAAACTATTAAGTCCTGCATTATACACCTCAACAAATGTAAAGGAAATGACACAGGAATGCAGATATAGCACAGTTGGGAGAGTGACCAGTATGCAGAAGGCCTGGGTTCAGTCACTGAGCATAGTGGTACTCTCAACTGTAACCCCAGCATTCAGTAATGAAAACAGAAGGAACAGAAATTCAAGGTGGTCATAGAGTGCAAGCCCTATCTGGGGTACATGAGGCCAAGTCTAAAACAGATAAATAAGGTCATGGGTTCAATCCTCAGTGCTGCAAGACAAAAATGCAAAGCTAAGAGGCAGGTGTGTTTGCACATGCCTCTAAGAGTCCTAGCACTGGAAGATGGAGATGGAAGGATATGTCCATCCTGGGCTTCATTCCCTGTCTCAAAAAACAAAAACAAAAAACACTGAGTGTGATGGTATACATCTTTGTAGATCTAGGAGTTAGATGTCAGCCTGGTCTACATAGTGAGTTGTGGCCAACCAAAGCTATATAGTGAGACCCTGTGTATGTTTTATTTTTTAAAAAAAGGGCTGAGCTGGGCATGGCAGTGCATGCCTTTAGTCCCAGCACTCAGGAGGCAGAAGCAGGCAGATCTCTGTGAGTTCAAGGCCAGCCTGGTCTATGAAGTGAGTTCTAGGCCAGCTAGGGCTACAAGGAGACTCTGTCTCAAAAAGACAAAAAGGGCTGAAGAAATGACTCAGCAGTTAAGAGTATTGCTTGCTGCTCTCACAGAGGACCCAGGTTCAGTTCCCAGCATCCATATGGTAACTACTACCAACTGTTGATAACTCTAGTTCCAGGGGATCTGACACCCACTTCTGGCCTCTTCAGCAGTGCATGCATGTGGTACACTTTACATACATGCAAGCAAAACACTTATACACATAAAATACAAATAAAAATAATTATTTTTGTCTTTTTGAGACAGGGTCTCCCTGTAGCCCCAGCTGGCCTAGAATTCACTTTGTAGACCAGGCTGGCCTTGAACTCACAGAGATCCGCCTGCCTCTGCCTCCTGAGTGCTGGGATTAAAGGCATGCACCACTATTTATTTTTTTGTGTGTGTGTATGAGTATTATGCCTGCATGTGTATAAGTGCACTTGTGTCATGCAGTGCTGTCAAAGGACAGAAGAGGACGTTTGATTCCCCTGGAGCTGGAGTTATGGACAGTTGTTAGCTGACATGTGGGTGTTGGGATTTGAACCTGGGTCTTCTGCAAGAACAGTCAGTGGTGTTCTTAACCACTGAGCCCTCTCTCCAGCCCCTGATTTAAAAATTTTTAAAAATTTTTTACTTTATGTGTAAAATGACTGTTTTGCCTGTATGTAAGTTTACCATATGTGTACAGTACCCACAGAGGCCAGAAGAGGGAGCTGGATCCCTGGAACTGGAGTTCCAGGCTGTTGTGAATTGACTTGTGGGTGCTGGGAACTAAATCCAGGGCCTCTGCAAGAGTAGCCAGTGCTCTTACCTGCTGAACCATCTCTCCAGCCCCCCAAAACCTAAAGTTTGAAAATAGGCAAAGGACTTAGCCTGTGCTTTCAGAGGCTATAATGATAGGAAGTGGGCCCATGAAAGGATGCTTGTTAGGGTCTGTGACTCGGTGGGTCTCTTCAGGAGGACAAATGCACGAGTATGCAGATGCAAAAATCAAGCAGAGTTTTATTAAACCAGCTAGCTGGGGCCGACCGTCCTTCCAAAACACGCAGGTCTGGTTAGAGCAATTGACCCTGAGGCAATTTCAGGTAAAGATTATATAGGCTCCCACAACCGTTACACAAAAGCCCGCGTTTATACAACCAATAGTTTCAAAGCAAGCATTTCACAAACCAATAACTT
>NW_008360324.1:2081904-2086205 GCF_000622305.1 Nannospalax galili | reverse complement strand
GGCTGCAGCACTTGCCCCTATCTCCGGATGCCTGTGTCTCCAGTTGAGTTAATTGGTTACAAGCAGTAAATTCAAACAAGTAAATTCAAGCAGTAAATTCAGACAAGCAGTAAATTCCTCTTTCCCTAACATGCTCAGTACATTAATCATTAAGGAAATGCAAATTAAAACCAGTGTAATTGGGAAGGTAACTCAGTGGTATAACATATGCATGTGCAAAGGCCTAGGTTTGATACCCAGCACCACTCATATGCACATGAAAATCTACGTACTATCTGAGTTCATTATGTTATCTTCTACAAAAGGCAAAGGGCGTAGTAGAGGTTAGGTAGGACTGGAGGAAGGTGTGTGTACACAAACAGTGGGAGAGAGCTTTAGGGCGACACAACTATTTGATCCTGGTCTTAAGAGTGGTTGCACAAATCCATAGGTGTGTGAAAACTTGACCATCCACATGAGCACATGTACACGGTAGCTCTATTGTATGTTCAAAAAAAACCAAGGCTGGGGATATAAGTCTGTGGTAAGAGTATTTACTTAGTGTGCGCAATGAATTGGGTTCAGACCCATGCACTAGGAAAAAGGAAGGAAGGAGGGAAGGAAGGAAGGAAGGAAGGAAGGAAGGAAGGAAGGAAGGGAAGGAAGGAAGGGAGAAAGTATAAGGGAAGGAAAAAAATTTTTTAAATTTAGGTCAAGCCAAGCATGGTGGTACACACAAGTAACCCCAGCACACCTAAAACCGAGGCAAGAGGACTTCCTTGAGTTTGAGGCCAGCATGGGCTTACATAGAAAGACTGTTTTATTTTATTTTATTTTACTTTTTTGTCTTTTTGAGACAGGGTCTCCCTGTAGCCCCAGCTGGCCTGGAACTCACTATGTAGACCAGGCTGGCCTTGAACTCACAGAGATCCGCCTACCTCTGCCTCCAGAGTGCTGGGATCAAAGGCATGCACCACCACGCCTGACAAAACTATTTTATTTTTATTTATTTATTATTTATTTACTGGAAATTGCTATGTAGACCAGGCTGGCCTTAACCTCACAGAGGTCTGACTGCCTCTGCCTACTGAGTGCTGGGATTAAAGGGACCATTATGCCAAACTCTTTAAAAAATTTTTATTTAAGTCAACATGTAACTTTGTGTTTAAAGGACCCTGTGATAATTAATCTTGATGGGATCTAGAACCACCTAGGTAACAAATCTCTGGGGTGTCTGTGAGGGTGTTTCCAGAGAGGTTTAACTGAGGAAAAGGATGGGTCTTCCCTCCTGAATGTGAGTGCCATTCTTCTGTGGGCTGAGGTCCCAGACTAATTAATTAAAAAAGGAAAGCCAGGGCCGGAGACATGGCTCAGCAGTTAAGAGCACTGACTTCTCTTGCAGAAGACCCAGGTTTGATTCCCAGCACCCACATGGGGGCTAACAACTGTCTGTAACTCCAGTTCCAGGGGGATCCAATGCCTTCTTCTAACCTCTGCTGGCATTGTATGACACAGGTGCACTCACACACGTAGGCAATACACTCATACACATAAAAAATAATAAAGCCAGGCATGGTGGCACATGCCTGTAGTCCCAGCACTTGGGAGGCAGAGGCAGGCAGATCTCTGTGAGTTCAAGGCTAGCCTGGTCTACATTGTGAGTTCCAGGACAGCTGGGGTCACAGGGAGACCCTGCTTCAAAAAAAAGACAAAAATAATAATAATAATAATAAAAATAAATTTAAAAAAAAGAAAGGGGGCTGGAGAGATGGCTCAGTGGTTGAGTACACTGGTTGTTCTTGCAGAAGACCCGGGCTCGCATCTCAGCACCCACGTGACAGCTAACAACTGTCCATAATTCCAGTTCCAGGGGATCCAACAACCTCTTCTGTCCTCCCCGGGCATTGCACGACATGGGTGCACTTACCTACATGCAGGCAATACATGCATACACATAAAATAAAAATAATAAATTTTTTAAAAAAGGCTAGGGACCTAGAGAGATGGCTCAGCAATTAAGAGCACTGGCTGCTCTTGCAGAGGACCTGAGTTCGGTTCCCAGCAACCACATGGCAGCTAACAGTGATCCATAGCTCCAGTTCCAGGGGATCCAGCTCCCTCTTCTAACTTTTGTGGACATTGCACACTTATGGTGCACTTACATGCATGCAGACAAAACAAAGTAATGAAATAAATTTTAAAAATTTAGGGAGGGAAAGCCAGCTAAGCACTCTAGTCATCTATCTGTCACTGTGCTTCATGACTGCAGACACAAGGACCAGTCACCTCACTGTCCTGTCATGACCTCACTGCCATGAACTTGACTCTCAAACTGGGGGCCCCCAAATTGTCTTTGTCAGGTATTTTGTCACAGCAATGAACAAAGTACAGCCCCCACCCCCCATGGTACAGTACATGGGAAGATTTGTGGCAGTCTAGATGCTGAGTCCTGACTGTTGCTGGGTTGCAGGTCACTGTGGTATTAGCATCCACATTATTTCTTTGGAGAATAGGAGTGGGGGTTTCATGTCTGGAGGTGTTACTAAGCTGCACAGGAGTCCTCTACACCCTGGAGATGCTAAGATTGTGCTTTTGCAGGTCTAAAGCTGACTGCTGCCACATTCCGAGCCTCTAGGGCAAGTTATAATTAAGGACTCCTGCTTTCTTTTCTTTTTGCCTTTCTCCTGGTCCTGGAGATTGAACCTTGAACCCAGAACTTGCAAATGCTAGGCAAGTGCTCTACCCCTGAGCTACGTCCCCAGCCTCTTTTATTACTTTTTATTTTAAGAGCATTTCACTAAGTTGCCCAGGGTGGCCTTGAACTTATGCCAGCACCACTAACACCAGAAGGCCTTGAGCTATTGATTCTCCTGCTTCAGCCTCCTGAGTAGCTACAATTACAGGTTTGTACAACCAGGCCCAGAGCTAAGGTCTTTCAACTCTGAAATTGCTATGTGTACCATAGACTGGGTTGACTTAAATTAAGGTCCATCTGTACTGGGAATCAGCTTGTCCTTCCCTGTGATATTCTCTGTGAAGTGGCATTTGTCTCTATCCCAAATACAGGACATAATTATACTATTATTTATTTCATTATTTTGCATTGCTGGGATGAACCCAGATCCTTACCCACAGCTAATGGAGCAATACTCCCAGCCCCAGGATATCTTTATCTAAATTCACAAAGCTCAGCTTTGCTTCCTTCCATCAGCCTTCCTGGACTATTTCTGCTCATCTTCTAGAGCCTCAATTCCAGCCCCCACAGCACTTTTCTAGGCCCCTCGTACTCTTCTCCCCCTTTGGTCCTCCCATTTGGTTGGCCTTCTGTCTGGAGGACATTGCCACAATGATCATGGAAGATGATGGTGTACAACTTGCAGCCCCTCCAGGTATCAGGAGACAGGCAAGATAAGAGGGGATGGCGGCTGGAGAGATGGCTCAGTGGTTAAGAGTGCTGACTGCTCTGGCAGAAGACCCAGGTTTGATTCCCAGTTTGATTCCCAGCACATACCCACATGGCAGCTAACAACCATTAACTCCAGTTCCAGGGGATCCTACACCTTCTTCTGACCTCCACGGGCACTGCATAACACGGGTGCACTTGCACACATGCCTGCAATACACTCATACACATTAAAAAATAAATATTTTTCTGGGCGTGGTGGCCCATGCCTTTGATCCCATCATTTGGAAGGGATCCAAAAAGGCAGATCTCTGTGAGTTCAAGGCCAGCCTGGTCTACATAGGGAGTTCCAGGCCAGCTAGGGCTGGAACACAAAAAATGCTTTTTTTTTTTTTTGTCTTTTTGAGACAAGGTCTCCCTATAGCCCCAGAGATCCACCTGCCTCTGCCTCCCGAGTGCTGGGATTAAAGGCATGCACCACCACACCTGGCAAATAATTTTTTTTATTAAAAAAAAAAAAGTGTGTACTGTACTTGCAGAGGACCCAAGTTCCATTCCCAGCATCTACATTAGGGGGCTCACAACTGCCTGTTACTCAAGCTCCAGGGGATTTGATGCCTCTGGCCTTTGCAGGCACTGTACTTATATGCACACAAACAGACCCATTACACATAATTAAAAATAATAAAAGTAAGGGTTGGAGAGATGGTTTAGTGGTTAAGAGCACTATCTACAACCTTGCAGAGGACCCAAGTTCAATTCTCAGCACCATATAGCGGCTAACATCCATCTGTAACTTCAGTTGCAGGGGATCCAACATTCTGTGAGCATCAGGCACACATGTGGTATATTTACATACATGCAGGCAAAACACTCATACACATAAAATTAAATAAAATCATTTTTTAATCTAAAAAAA
>NW_008360324.1:2039008-2081801 GCF_000622305.1 Nannospalax galili | reverse complement strand
GCAGTTAAGAGCACAGACTGCTCTTGCAGAGGACCTGGGTTCGATTCCCAGCACCCACATACCAGCTATGAGCCATCCTTAACTCCATTTCTAGGGGAATTCAACCTCCTCTTCTGACCTCCATGGGCCTTGCATAACACTGGTATATTTACATACATGCAGGCAAAACACTCATACACATAAAATTAAATAAAATCCTTTTTTAATCTAAAAAAAAAAAACAAGGGCTGGCAATGTAGCTTAGTGTTAGGGGACTTATCTAGCATGTGCAAGGCTTGAGTTAGATTCCCAGAACCACACACATGTGCACACAGAAAAGCTGGGCACCATGCCACATCTATAATCACAGTACTTCATAGGCAGAATGATGAGTTCAAGGCCAGCCTGGGCTATATAGCAAGACCTTATGACAAAAACAAACAAAAACAACAAGAGGTAAAGACTGCTTTGCTCTCCCCCCGCACCCCCAAATGAGAAGGAATGGCCTAAGTGAAGAGATCCCTTCTGGCCCCTGCTGCTCCCTCAGCTCCTAGAACAATAATCACAGGACCTCAAGAGTAAAACTCCTTCCTTGGAGATGTAAACGTCTACCCCCTCCTCTTTTGGCTCCAGTGACAAAACTGCACCAAAGTTCAGCCTGGGAAACCAATAGATTTATTGGACTTACAAGTGTGAGTGGTCCCTGCTAAGGCCATACAGAAAAGTCTTCTGCTAGCATGGATGATGGCTTCCCTGTAGCCACATAAATGGAGCCCCTCACCCTAGTCTTCCCCAGCCTATATACTTTATAGCCTTTACCCAAGTGGCAATTAGTGTAGAATTGCCCACGATGGGTTGGGAGGAGTGCCTGGATGCTCTGGCGAGGGTCCCCCTTCCCTGTACCTCCTTCTATGAGCCCAGCTGTGATGATCTTTTGTAAGCAGACACAGCTGAACTGAAGATGGCTGTTTGCTCAGAGGACAGTCCACATATGTGGAATTAAGTAGACTTGGACTATTTGAGCTGAGAGATCAGACTACTGGGTTTTGCTTTTTGGAGCTAAACTCTCTCACTATATAGCCCAGACTAGTTCCTTGGTCTTACTGCTCCCTCAGCCCCTAGAATGAACATAGAGTAGGAGATGGAAAAACCTGGAGCCATTATAATAGGAGAGAAAAACAAAATTCAGTTTCTGTTTGTATTTGGGGAGGGGGGCTCAGGCAGGGGAAGGCCTAAGGTGATATAGTTCACAACATGGAGAATGGAGGACTGGGGCCAAGTCCAGGCTGAAAGGATTTCCAGGTTTGTCTGATGCATTTTAGGAACACTGAGGATAGAGTGGGGAGTAAGGGAGCACCAAAGGATCAGGGACAGAGTAATAGAAATACCAGGAACAGAGGGCACTGACTTATCCCATGCACTGTTTCCAACACTTTCTCTGACTCGACTCTCAAAATTCTGAGGTATGTATGACTCCATGAACCCATGCCACCAGTGCCTAAAAGACCCACTGGACAATGTAGGAAACTGATGCCGAGAGATGAAGAACCTAGCCAGTCATTGCTCCTAAATAGTGGAGCTGGGTCTTGCTCATTCCTAACTGCACTGTATTTTACCCTACTTAGTCTCACATCCAGTACCAGCCTCTTCAGACCTATAATTTTCTGGGGCGGGGCAAGACCCAAGGATGTCTGTCCATGTCTGGAACTGAGGGTAAGAGTGAGACTAACTAGGTTCACATGGAGAGCTGACCAGAGTAAAATGCCAGTGTTCCTTAGGAGAGTCATTTTCCTATCTGCTTCCTGGCTCTCCCTCATAGAGGAGAGGTGGAGGTGCCAGGGACTAGTTCTTCAAGCTAACACCATATGTCCTACATCATACCCCAGTTGAGCACTAGTCACATGGCCGAGGCTGAAGCAGGGTGGTCATGTCTTGTCTAGAGCAGGGAGCCAGGGGAAAATTTGTTCTTAAGGGCTGGGCCTATAGTTCAAAGGTAGAACACTTGCCTAGCATGTATGAGGCCCCAGGTCTGATCTCCAGCACTACAGAAACCAACCAAACAAAATTCATCTAGAAGCCTGAAAACTGGGGTCCAAACAGTAGAGTGTGAAACACTAGTTGATGTACCTAGATTGAAGCCAGGGCTCTTGCCCCGTTCTAGTCCCCATTCAGAAGTACACTTGAAAGCACAAGCCTGTAATCCCAGCATCTGGGAAGTGGACTAAAGAGGATCAGTCCAAGGTTATCTTCAGCTATACACTGAGTTCAAAGCCAGTCTGAGCTACAAGATCCTGTCCCACATAACAAAAGACCCTGTACTTCGATGTGGGCATCAGAACTGGAATGCAGAAGTGTAGCCTAAGAGTTCTTGCAGTTGGAAGGGAACTACGTGTGAGGCCGAGGGAAATGAAAGACCTGCCCGAGACCACATGGCTAAGTTAGAGGCAGAACTGGGCTGGTGACCAAGCCTCTTCTACACCCTAGGGCTCTTTCACCTTGGTCCCCTATCAGCAGACTGATAAAAGCTACTCCTACTCTGAGGAAGTATGTGCCAGCCCAGGACACAAGTTATACTTAAAGGGCTGTGGATGCTGAGTTCCAACCTCCACTTCAGAACCCAGATGGTCATGCTCTAGTACAACATGCATCTTAACAGCCCTCTCTAACAAGACTTAGTGACTGTACTGGTCTAAGAAGTCAGGGCCTGCATGTTGGGTTGGACTTCATCTCTGCTTGTTGGACAACTAGACAAACCCCCTTATCCACTGGAATCTACTAGTTCATCAGTCACAGGAAATTCTTCTCTGAGAGGCCCCAAAATCTTATATGCATTTTGGCTTCTAACAGTAGAAAACAACTGATTATTTTTATAAAGCAGCAGCCTGGAAACAGGCTAGGTGGCACATGCCTATAATCCCAGTACTTGGGAGGTGGAGGCAGAAGGATCAAGAATTCAAGGTCATCCTTAAGAACAAATCAAGTTTGAGGCCAACCAGGAGGAAGAAAACAAAAGAGCCAGGTGTGGTGGCGCCTGCCTTTAATCCCAGCACTCCAGAGGTAAATCTGTGAGTTCAAGGCCAGACTGGTCTACTAAGTGAGTTCCAGGCCAGCTAGGGCTACAGAGAGAAGGAAGACCCTGTCTCAAAAAGACCAAAAAAAAAAAGGCATGGGGGTGGTGTGTGTATGGGGGAACCTGGCTTAAAACATACTCGGTGGTAAGGCTTGTCTAGCATGTGAGAGGGACAGAGTGACCCATTTGGCTACAAAGCAAGTGAACATGCTGAGAAACACGAGCTCCTCCAGACTGCTCTGGTTCCAGGTCAGTGTCTGCACTGGTCCCCCCAGCTCAAATTCTTAGCACCTGGGGGTGGAGTTTGAGGAATGCTGCTGACCCTAGTTCCTGCCCCTGTACAGATAACCTGTGCAGGGTTATCTCTACAAGTGTTCCTTCCCACAGTCCTGGGGAACAACTCTACTCAGAGGAAGGGCTAGCCAATTCTTCAGGCTACACACTATAGCCTACATGACTCCAAAGGGTGAAGTTACAACAAAATGCAGGGAAAAGGGAAAAGCCTCTAAGACAGCTGTTTCCATTTTCCCTAGTCTGGCCCTGCAGAGTGCTGAGAGCTCCACTATCATCACCCAGGGGCTGAGCCACAGGTGGAGCCAAGAGGGAAGGTAAGACAGTGACCTGGAGATAGGGTTGAACTGAAAGGGAAAAGATGAAAAGTACAGTCAGCCTTTTTTCTTTCCATTCTCCTTTATTCCATAAACACCTAGTTACAAGTTGCACAAATCAAAAAATAAAGGCAGAGAAGGGTATAGGAAAGATTTCTTTTGTGACGTGTGGAGGTGGGAGAAGGGAGAAAGAGTTGGGAACCAGTCCACTCTCTCCACAGCCCAGACAGGACTATGGCACCTGCAGTGGGGGCTCTGAGGAAGAGGTGGGCAAGGGTCCAGGGGAGCTGAGGGATAGAGGTCCCTAACCCAGAGCTTGCCCCAAAAGACCCTTCAATGTGTGGCAGGGGCTCAAGGGGAAGATGAGGAGGCTTGGAGATGGAGCAGCAAATGAAAACTCAAGTTAGTGGATACAGGACAAGTGGAGTCATCATGTAAGGGGACAAATGACAGAAAAAGTAGGTCAAGGGGCAGTGAAAGGCTCTCCCTGAGACCCCCAGGGAGAGGTGGGGGTCAGCTTGCCTGTTAATTTAATATTAAATTGGGGATGGAAGTTGGAAAGGAAGTTATTTCAAGGGATGATGTCTCAGCCTCTCAGCCTGTACCTAGAAGAGAAAGAAAGATGAGCACATGTCAGAAGAAACAGTACAAAAGTCAGGGTTGGGGTATTCTTCTAGTCACCCCAGGAGGAGCCGTCTCTTTCCATGACAGTTAAAAGTATTAAGGTGCTGGGAACAGGCAGGCACACAGGTCTACTGTGCAGCCCCTTGGTTCTGTCACCATTCCTCCCTTTCAGGGACTTACAAGAGAGGCTGAGAGCTTAGGACCTTCACCAGTCATAGCGACGGGACTGTCGAGAGGGGGAGTCCTCAGGTCCCTGGATAGCCAGGCGGGGAGGCCCCTCGGCCCTCCGACCGCCACCCACGGATGCCTCATGCCGTCGAAATTCCAGAGGGCGCTGCTGCCGGAATCGGGACGTCTCCCTCCGCCACTCATCATCAAATGCTGCTGCTTCGCCTAGGAAGACAGAGCGGACACGGAGGGGCCAAAAGCCATAATCTCCTCATATCAGAAACCAAGGGCAAGGTTGAGATGCGAGTGAGGATGGAGGGCAGACGGACATTTTGGCTTCAACATAACCATGTTTCTGGATAGCACCTGCAGGTCTAAGGCATGACTACAGGAGAAAGACAGGAGTCACACACACCATGAGAGTTTAATAAAGCCATTCATCGGAGAAAGACAAAGGGAGAAGAAAAAAATAATACACAAAACTGATTCAGAATGGGGAGGGTAGGTACACCATCAACACTTAACTTCAATGACAAGATTTGCCTTCCCCTTTTAAGGATGCAGGCAACACCTGACTCAGCCCTGAACATAGGGCTCATCACATCAACTTTGGCTAAGAGATACCTATGGGGCAGGAAAGAAAGCTCTGCTCTAGCTCATAGGAACTAGGCCAGGAAGCAGGAAGAAAGACTCACTTTCATCCAGGTTGATGTAGTCCTGCCGTTCCTCCTGGTCCCCTGTGCGGTGGTTTCGGGAGCGCTGGAGGATGTGAGCCCTGTCCCGGATGTGATGCCCAATGGACATCTGTTCTAGCCCACTGTCTGAGTCCCGGACAGTCCTCCGTGTCTCTCGGATCTGGGATGAAGTGAACATAGCACATTCCATTCTCCCAAAGCCCTGGCTATATACATCACCCGGGATGAACACACCACCACCAACCCACTCCTGAAGAAAGAAGTCAGGATTTCTGTAGGTGCCATTTGATACTGCCTCTGTGACAGGAGAGCTTCTTACTCACCCCCCCTGGGGCAGAGCGCATCTCAGATGTCTCCTGGTAAACCTTGGGGGCGCCATCCCCAGTATTGGAGTAGGAGATGACAGTAGAGGAAGAAAAGGTCTGGCAGTTGCCTCCAGCTGTCATGTGTTCCTGAGGAGGAAAGGTGAGGACTGGCTGAATGAGGAGGGGTCTACTCTGCAGGGAGGGGGCCCTCTTCGGCAGCCTGCTCTTGCCCACATCCTTCTTACAAAATATGAGAAAGGAGAAAACATCATTATTCCCCAAATTCCTCTCACCCCAACACTGAACACACTTAATTATACACAGGTATGAGAGCAGATCTGGTGCTCCTGGCTCGATGACTTCAGGCAACCCAGCCTCTTCACTAGCACACTCCTCACCCTCCCTCCTGCCTCACAGGATGCCAGGTGCTGCTAGCTGCCACTGAGAACAAGGACAGGGAAGAAGGAGGAGTAAGAGGCTCACCATGTTCCCAATCATGTCATTCATCATTCCAAACATGTCCATGAAGCCACCAGACTAAGGAGAGATGGAAAACAGAGGTGATGCTGTTGAGGCACTCCGCCTGACTACACATCCCTTTCCTCTTCCTATACATCTAGCCAGAACACTCACTTATCTCCTTCACAAACTGCCAGCCCCCTCCCTCAGCCTCTGGGGCTGCTCTGAGATCCAACAGTCCTTTTCCCAACTGCTTTATTTCCCCCATCTTTACAGAAGTGAGCCAAAGTTAATGGATAATGACCTCTAAAGACGAAGGGTATGACAAGTGTCCTGACTTCCATTTCTCTGGCCTTTCAGATGCACCTCTCTCCTTAAAAGAACTGCTATACAATTATGTTTTCCCAACGGGTATGGACTTCTAGGAGTCAGCAGGATCTAGCTCACAGGACTCCTAACACCCAATGGGCTCTGAGCTTCATGAACTATCCAAAGAGAAAATTCTGAGGCCACCCATTAGGCAGATTTGGAGTTAACATCTAAGGTTCCACCTGCCCGAGACAGAAGGAAACCAAAGATAGAGACTCACCATTCCCAACATCCCAAAGGGAGAAACAGCCCCGGCCTGCATGAACACACAAGGCATAGAAGTTAGAGACTACAATCTATCACCTTGCAATCTCAAATGAGGGCCATGGCCTCCATTTGTTTCCCCACCTCCTCCACTCAAAAGGGGTCACAAAACCTTTTTCCAGACCCCTGCCCCAATTCTTAGGTCATTTCCTTTTCACTAACCACCCTGGGTCTCAGGTATGTTCCAACTATTACCTGCATCCTGCGGCTGGTGGGCCTAGTTGCTGGCATGTTGCCATCTGTGATGCTAAGGAAGGGGCTGTATCCAAAGCCACCTGACAACATGCGGCTCATATGCTGCCGGTGAATGGCGAAGGGGTCCCTGCAGAGGGAGCAAACAGAATGGATGACAGAAGGGCCAAGCTGTCAAACCCCAGCCCTCCCTGCCTCCCTAAAATATCAGTCCAGGGTGCAACACATTGGCACAGACGCCAACTTCCCTCTAAGTGAGAGCTGCAGCTGAGTATCCAGCCAGTTCCAACCAGTTCCAGCCAGGGGAACCCGGAGGTCTATGGGAAGTGCTGAGACCTGAGGCGGAGTGGGATGAGTTCTCTAGCATGAGGGGGAGGGAATTCTCACATCAGGAACATGGGATCCTCCGGCTCCACGTCCCTCATGAAGCGGAACATCGTGATCTCTGCTCCAGGGGGCTCCACGCTGTGAAAACACCGAGGCTGAGTTACTAACAGGCGGCCAGGCTTTTGCACATCGGCTCGGTATACCTACACTCAGAGCACCGTCTCTTGCACATACTATCACTGACGCCCCCCCCACCAACTCCAGGGATACCCTTCTCCAGGTGATCCACATAACCCTTTAGACAACTAGGGCCACGGTATTTTTTCCAAGCCTCTCAGTGCACCACCACCCCCCCCCCCCCCCCCCACCCCCCCCCCCACCCCCCCCACACCCCCACAGCGCCTCACCCCACCCGTTTTTTTTCTCAGTGCCCCCCCCCCCCCCCCCCCGCCAACCCGCCCGCCATCCTCTTCCCCAAGCTCCGGCCAGCTCCTCCCCCGACGCCAGTCTCGCAGAGAATCCCGAGTGGCTGCCCGCAGCCCCATTAATGACCCTAACTACCCCGCCCTCTGCTGGCACCGGCCGCTGCCAGGCCTCCCCGGGGCGGGCCTCGCTGCCCACCCGGCCGGTCCACGGCAGCCTCGGCCCCTGCCTCCCACCGGGCGAGCGGGAGGAGGAGGAGGTCCGTTCCCCCGCTGCCCACATGCCGGGCTCGCAGCCGCGGCAGCCGCGGGCCCGCTCCCGCCCGGCCGCCAGTCTGCTCCAGCCTCACCGGTCCCCGACTCAGCGGCCCATCCGGCCGGTTTCGCTTCTCAGGGCGCTGCAGGAGCAGGGTCACGGCCCGGGACGCTTGGATTGGTCAGGGCAGGAGCTTCACGACCTCCCGCACCGCCTCCTCCCTCAGCTGCCACCTCCGCGTACCCCCCGCCCTCGGCTCGCGGAGCAGAACCTCAGCCAGGCCCGGACGGAAGTGACGTCACGGCGGGCCGTCCCCGGGCCGGCTCTCGGGAACCCGGCCCACCGGCGTGGGAGGGGGCGGTGCGGCGGCGGGAGCCCGGGAGGGCGGGTCCTCTGGGGACGAGGTCGGAGGCCCATTAATAAGTTGGATAGGGTTCTGGGGACAGGAAGAGGCTGTGTGGAGGTGGGGCAGGGCGCGGAGGGATCCGGAGAGACCGAGCTGGGGTGCTGGGGTGCTGTGGGGGCAGGGCGTGCAGCATCTGTCCCCGGGGGAGATGTGGAGGGGACACCCGGGGCCGGCGGTCAGATGGGACGCATCCCTCCGGGGACCTTTAAGCCCAATGTCTACGGGAGCAGCGTTAAGCCGGGAGGCAGGTCGGATTTCCACCCGGGAGCACTGGGGCCGGGTGTTCGGGAGTACCACTCAGGCAGGGCGGGGTCCTCGGAGTGACGCAGAGGAGGAGGTGACAAGTCTCAGCCCCAGATCTAGTGCTGGCTTGCAAAAGAAAACCCAGCTTGGGAGAGTGGCCGCCAGATGGCGATGCTGAGCCAGGGTGGAACGACGCCTTTGAGCCTTGGTGTTGGCTAGGCATCTGGACACTTTGCCGGTCTGTGAAGGGCCAGACTGGGCAAAAGCTTTAGTTCTTAAGTCTGTTCGATTTTTGTTGTCGTGTTTTGGTTTTGGTTTTGGTTTTGATATTGGTACTGGGGCTCCAATCCAAGGCCTCGTGCATGCCAAGCACGTACCACTGAGCTACATTCCAGCCCGAAATCTCCCTGGCTTTTCTCTTGTGTCTCCAAAAGCTTCCAGACCTGCACTGATCTTCCGTCTATGCGGGTTGGTAGGTCAGGGTTCCAAAGTTTAGAAGAAGAAAGGGGGGGAAGAGTTAAATTAAGCAGAATCAGCCAGGGGCGGAGCTAAAAATGGGCCCAAGAGACCTGCCTCCAAGGGCAGAGACTGATACTTTGACATACTAAATGGCTTGCACAAAATCTGGCGTTGCTGGCGACATGGGCCCGCCTCTTTGAGGTCAGGGCGTTTGAACTGTATTATGTAGACTTTGAACCACACACATCCAAACTCAAACTCTCCCAGGTTCTTTACTCTGGCCATTAGCCACATTGGTACTGTGTGGAACCTGACCCAAAGAGAGAGGTTTATTCTCCACAATTCCCTGTGGGTAAATGGTCTCTGGTTAGGTTACTCAGGAAAAGGTTGGGAGTAGAGATTCTGTTTCTTTTGATTATCACTAAAGTGGAAAAAAAATAGTGCTACCAGGTGGGACAAAGACATAACTAAGGTAAGCTGGCAGACTGGCAAAGTCAAATGAAAAGAATATAAGAAAAATTGGGGCTGGAGAGGTGGCTCAACGGTTAAGAGCATTGGCTGCTCTTGCAGAGGACCTGGGTTCAGTTCCCAGCATCCAATGGAGGCTAACAACCATCCATAACTCCAGTTACAGGAGATGTGACACCCTTTTCTGGCCTCTGCAGGCATTGCATACATGTGGTACAATTACGTATGTGCAGGCAAAACACTCATAGTCAGAAAATAAACATTGAGGCCAGCCTGGTCTATATAGTGAGTTCCAGGCCAGCTGGAGTTACAGGGAGACCTTGTCTCAAAAATTTATTTATTTATTTATTTATTTATTTATTTTATATGTATGAGTGTATTGCCTGCATGTATGTGAGTGCACCCGTAGAAGTCAGAAGACGGCTTCAGATTCCCCTTGGAACTGAAGTTAAGAATGGTTCGTAGCCACCATGTGGGTGCTGGGAATCGAACCCGGGTCCTCTGCAAGAGCAGTCAATGCTCGTAACCGCAGAGCCATCTCTCCAGCCCCTCAAAAAGATTTAAAATAAATAAATAAATACTTTTTTGTGTGTGTCATTTTGAGACAGGGTCTCCTTGTAGCCCTAGCTGACCTGGAACTCACTATGTAGACCAGGCTGGACTCGAACTCACAAAGATCCGCCTACCTCTGCCTCCCAAGTGCTGGGATTAAAGATGTACGCCACCACGCCCGGCAATAAATACTTTTTTAAAGAGAAGAACTTAAATTTTTTGCACTGATATTTCCAGGGATTTGAAAAACCTTTTTAGTTTCTCTGAATATCCTGTTCTGCCCCAAAGAAAAGGGGTTTGGTATTCCGTAAAGAGTTACCTCAGGGCTGGAGAGGTGGCTTCCCACTACTGCAGAGGACCTGAGTTTAGTTCCTGGTACCCATGCTGGGTGGCTCACAGCTACCTGTAACTCTGGCCCAAGAGGATTCGACAGCCACTTCTGGCCTCTGACAGCACCCACACATGTGACAGACACAAACACATAAATCTGAACATTAAAAAAAATGTTACCTTAGTGGTTGTTCTGACACCCAGATTTAAATAAGGAGATTCTATCCAACTTTTCTTTCTTTGAAACAGAGTCTCACTATGTATGTAACCCTAGCTGTCCTAGAACTCGATGTAGACCAGGCTAGCCTCAAACTCACAGATCTGCCTGCCTCTGCTTCCTTAGTGCTGGGATTAAAGGTGTGCTTTATCACACCTGGTCCAAAAATAAGCTCTTTATTGTCCAACCAATCAACAGATGTTTAATGAGGATTTTCGATGTCTTAGGTGCAGTGTACTAAACAGACAGTCCCTGCCAACTTGAGATACATAATCTTTTAGCCTCGTTGTTTGTGGGTCTTTTTGTTGTTGTTTGTTTTGAGACAGATTTTGTTATATAGCCTGGGCTGGGATCACAGCCCTATTTTTTCTTTATTTGGAGTAGTGCCACTATGTAGCCCAGGCTAACCTAGAACTAGTTGAAGTCCTGATTTACTTTTACTTCCCAAATGCTGGGATTATAGGTGTGCAATGTTATTCAGTGTTTTTGCATGATTTTATTTTTTTATTTTATGTGTATGAATGTATTGCCTGCATGTATGTAAGTGTACCTGTGTCATGCAATGCCTGAGGGGGTCAGAAGAAGGCATCAGATCCCCTGGAATCGGAGTTATGAACTGTTGTTAGCTGCCATGAGGGTGCTGGGAATTGAACCCAGATCCTCTACAAGAGCAGCCAGTGCTCTTAACCACTAAGCCGTCTCTCCAGCCCTGCATGAATTTATTTTTATTTAAACATTCTTTTATTATATTTATATGTGTGTATATATATGTTGGTCAAAAGGACAGCTTGGAGGAGTTGGTTCTTTCCATCCACCATGAGAGTTCCAGGGGTCAAACAGGTTGTCAGGCTTGGCAGCAAGTGCTTTTACATGCTGAGCCATCTCACTGGCTCTACATGATTTTAAATCAATGTATTTCCTCTACTAGGAATGTTTACAAGTACAACTTAACTTTTAACTATTAGACACAGCTTGAAATCTAAGATTTTTCCAGAGTAAAAAGTTCTAGAGGAGGGCTGGGGATCTAGCACAGTGACAGTGTACCTAGTACACACAATGCCCTGCGCAGTAGTCTTAGCAACACATACATGTACAAATTATTGAACAAGTCGGTAAACTCTTTTCATTATACCGGGAGACATCCCATATAGGCAGCGCTCTGCTTAATTGGAGGAATATAATTTGACTAGTAACTAGAAATTATGGCTGTCTTCCTCTCTTTTCCTCCCCTCCTTCCCTTTTTTTCCCTCTCTATTCCTCTCTCTGTTCTTTCTCTCTTTTTTGCCCAATCAGTTGTGAACAGGAGTTTGTCAGTCATTGGCATTTCCTGTAGATAATGTGATATAGGAGGGAAGGCAGGCCCTGCTAGGGGTGAGGTTAAAGTGGATAAGGACTGAATGTGGCTCCACCATTTGCTGCTCTTTTGGATGGAGTCAGAGTCAGGAAGTACTTGAGAGGGTAGAGCTAGGCCAGAGAAGGGGCCCTCTTTGGATGTGAGGTCACACATCTGGAACAAACCCAGGGCAGTTGGATATTTGAACAGAGGGTGGAGCACTGTTGTAAGTAGGAAAATTACAACAGCCTGTTTGTATTTAAATTGAAAGGCAGTTTATGTATTTCAGGAAAGTTTTTTTTTTTTTTTTTTTTTTTTTTTGAGCATCTACAATATGCCAGGTTTGGAGAGAGGAAAATTGAGGTATGAAGAGGTCTGAAGATACAAAAATCCTTAAATTGTGATTGAAAATCATAAGGAGCTTAAGCATAATGTCAGGTAATGTCAATCCTGAGTCTCAGAGTAGAGGCAGATCGGGGGTGTGAGGACAAGAAACCGCATTCAATAGGAAGGCTCTAGAAGAGAAAGAAAAAATGAAATCTAGTGTGGTCCCTTTGCGTGGATGACTAGGTGGTGGAAAGTACCATCGACTGAGACAGGAAACACAGGGAGCTTTCATTTGGATCATGTTAGTTTGAGGATTCCTGGGGCATCAGGAAGGGAAGAATAAAAGAAGTTAAAGTTGTGGCTTTGTTGTTCAAGAACAAAGCTGGTGCTAGACCCTTGAGAGTCACCAGTGTTTGAGTTCTATGGTTGGTGGTGAGGTATCATTGGACAGGCATGTATCGCTTAGGGTGACTGCAAAGACATCCTCTGGAAGGGTGCATTAACACTGTCATCATCTCCTCCTGGTTATGAAGTCTTTCCTCAGTCTTTTACCTTTGAGGCCAAATGTCTTTAGCTGACACTCCTTGTCCCTTTTTCCCTAGCCTTTCATTTTTACTTTACTAGTCCTCCGGATCAGCCTTGGTCTGTATAATCTGTGAAAACATGAAAATCCTAATCACACACTTATGGAAAGGTATGTGATAACAGTAGCCTGTATGAACTTAAACACAGCAGCCAAAGTTGCTCTCTGACTTTCTAATTACAAATCACAGAGGTTGGATGTGGGCAAAGAGGCAGTTAGCAAGCTGAGCACTTAACTCAGAGGTAGAGTGTGTGCTTAACATGCCAAAGCCCTGGGTTCAATCCCCAGAATAGTCCCTCTTTTTGGGTTCCATTCCAAGTAGGGGAAGGAAGGGATAAGAAAGGGAGCGAGAGAGATACTTCAGTGATTAAGAATGAGTATTGTGGTGGCACATGCCTTTAATCCCAGCACTCTGGAGACAGAAGGAGGTGATCTCTGTGAGTTCAAGGCCAGCCTGGTCTATATAGGGAGTTCCAGGCCAGCTGGAGCAAGAGGGAGACCATATCTCAAAAAGAATGAGTATTGGTCTTGCAAAGGATATGAGTTTGGGTCTCAGCACCTACATATGGTAGCTCACAACTACCTATAACTCCAGCTTCAGGGTATCTGATGCCTCTGGCTTCTGCAGGCACCTGCAGTCTTGTGCACATATCTCCCCCCGCAACACAATTTTTAAAAATTAGGGGTTGGGGGGCTGGAGAGATGGCTCAGCAGTTAAAAGCACCGGCTGTTCTTGTAGGAAATCAATGCCCTCTTCTGACCTCCAAGGGTACTTACTACTGCATATACATGCAGGCAATATATTCATATACATAAAATCAAAATAATGCGATGTAAGATTTTTTTTTTTTTTTTTTTTTTTTTTTTGAGATGAGACAAGAGTCTCCCTGTAGCCACAGCTGCTCTGGAACTTGCTATGTAGACCAGGCAGACCTTGATCTCACAAAGATCTGCCTCTGCCTCTGCCTCTGTAGTGCTAGAATTAAAGACATATGCCACTACACCTAGCTCTAATAAATCTTATTTATTTAATTTATTTGTCTTTTTGAGACAAGGTCTCTTTGTAGCTGCAACTGGCCTGGATTCACTATGAAGATCTGGCTGGCCTCAAACTCCAGAGATCTGCCTGCCTTAGCCTCCCGAATGCTGGGATTTTTAAATGCCAGCTTTTTTTTTTTAATTTTTTTATTTTTTAAGTAGTTTAAAGCCAAGATCTAAAATTGAACTGTCTAATATGGTAGCTACCAGCCACATGTGGCCATTTAATCAGGGCCGGTGGTGTAGCTCAACAGTGATTAATGTCTGCTTTGCATATGCTAGGAGCTGGGTTTGAGCTCCTGCATAGCAAAAGTAAATAGTGGGGCTGAAGAGATGGCTCAGTGGTTAAGAGCACTGACTGCTCTTGCAGAGGACCTGGGTTCGATTCCCAGCACCCACATGGCAGCTATGAATCATCCTTAACTCCAGTTCCAAGGGAATCAGAAGCCCTCTTCTGACCTCCATGGTATTGCACGACATGGGTGCACTCACATACATGCAGGCAATACACTCATATGTAAAATAAAAATAATAAATAAAATATTTAAAAAATAAATAGTGAAACATAATCATTTTCTTTCTTAGTGGAACTAAGCCACTTTTTTGTTCGTTTGTTAGTTTTCAGACAGGGTCACATATATCCTATGCTGGCCTTAAATTCCCTGAGGATAACTTTGAATTTCTGATCCTCCTGCCTGCCTATCTCCCATGTTGGAAAAGGAGTGTGGGCCACCATACCTGGTTTATTTAGCCCTAGGGATTGAACCCAAGGCTTCAGGCATGCTAGACAAAGCACTTTATCAATTGAACCACATTCCTAGCCCATGAACTAGCCACATTTTCAAATGTTTAGTCATCACATGTATCTACTTTGTGGAACAGATGAACATCTCGAGGGCTGGTGATATAGGTCAGTGGTAGAGTACTTGCCTAGCATGTATAAGGCCCTATCTTCCATGTCTAACATTGTTAGGGATTTTTTGTTGTTGTTTGTATTTCTATCACCACAGAAAGTTCTGTTTTTTTCTATCACAGAGCTAGAAAACATTTATAAATGTCTTCCTTGTGAATTTTTTTTTCTTTTTTTGGTCTTTTTGAGACAGGGTCTCCCTGTAGCCCCAGCTGTCCTGGAACTCACTATGTAGACCAAGCTGTCCTTGAACTCACAGAGATCCGGCTGCCTCTGCCTCCTGAGGTGAATTTTTCTAAAGGCCTATGAACGCTTTTCGAAGATTAAATATGAGGGAGAAACTGAAATGACAGAGAATGAGCTATTGTAGGTGTAAAAGTGAAGGAGAACACAGACAAGGAGAAAATTCAAGTTAAACAGGCTGGCTTGGTGGTGCATGCCTGTGATCCCAGCACTCAGGAGGCTGAGGCAGAAGGACCACTACAAGTTCAAGGCCAGCCAAGTGAGACCTTGTCTCACTATGAAAGTCAAAGAATGTGAAGGAGACATAAAGTGATCAAACCAATTTTTTGCTAGGGAGAAAGTTCAGGAAGAAGTAGAAAAACCTCTGGAATTTTGGTTGCAGTTTTCAAATCATAAAATACTGACCACTGGGATAGCAGTAGTTAGATCTCAAATCAGACAATATCTTCCTGGTATCTTGGTAGCATGTTGTATGTTTCCCTAGCCCATGTAAGAAAGGATAATTTTCAACTTTTTTTTTTTTTTTTTTTTTTTTTTTTTTTTTTTTTGGTCTTTTTGAGACAGGGTCTCCCAGTAGCCCCAGCTGTCCTGGAACTCACTATGTAGACCAGGCTGGCCTTGAACTCACAAAGATCTGCCTGCCTCTGCCTCCCAAGTGCTGGGACTACAGGCATGTGCCATCACCCCAGCTAATCTTCAACTTTTGATCCTCATTCCTCCACATCCTGAGTACTAGGATTATGGAGTGTATCACCAAATCCATTTTTACACAGGGCTGGAAACTGAACCCAGGGTTTCATGCATGCTAGGCAAGCACTCTACCAACTGAGCTACATCACCAGCCTGTTTTTGCCTTTTTGAAGCAGGGTTTTGATATGTAGCCCAGGCTGGCCTTGAACTCACTATGTAGCTGAACTCATTATGTTTAGCTGGCCTTGTACTAGCAGTCAGTTTCCAGAGTGCTGGCATTACAAGTGTGTGCCACCATGTCTGGCTTAAGAGTTACATTTGCTATGGAGGCCAAAAAAAGAAATCTAAATTTCTTCAGTTAAAACTGCCTTATGGGGGGTTGAAGAAGTGGCTCAGCAGTTAAGAACATTGGCTGTTCTTGTAGAGGACCGAGGTTCGAATCCCAGCACCTACTTGACAGCTGGTAGCCATCCATAACTCCAGTTTCAGGGGATCCAAAGCCCTCTTCTGACCTCTTCAGGCATTGTACAACATGGGTGTACTTGCATATATGCAGGCAATACACTGATACACATTAAATAAAAATAAATTTTTTTTTTTTTGTCTTTTTGAGACGGGGTCTCTCTGTAGCCCCAGCTGTCCTGAACCCACTATGTAGACCAGGCTGGCCTTGAACTCACAAAGATCTGCCTGCCTCTGCCTCCCAAGTGCTGGGATTAAAGGTGTGCGCCACCATGCCCGGCTAGACTAATTTTTTAAATTAGACTAATTTTTAATTTTTAAAAATTTTCATTCTCTCTTCCCATTGTTCTAATTGCACATGATGTGACTGTCTTGTGAGGTGATTTCTTTTCCTCCTTTTTTTTTGAGACAGGGCCTGGTACTCATAGGTAGTACAAGCAGGGCTACTTGAGGCAATTCTCCTGAATATTGGGATTACAGAGGTGTGTCACCATACCCTGCTTTGTGAAAATTTCTTTTGTTTGTTTGTTTGTTTGTTGAAACAGTCAGTCTTACATAGCCCAGTCTGGTCTTCAACTTCATGTGTAGCCAAGACTGGCCTTTTAACTACTGATCTTCCTGCCTCTACTTCTCAAGTGCTGGGATGTGCCACCGTGCCCACTGTGAAAGGGACTTCTCATTTAACACTGGTATATGGTAAAAGACTCAAACATGATTGAAAGCTAGACTACTGCCCTAAATGTGGATGGTACCATTCCATGAGCAGGGGTCCTGAACCGAATAAAAAGAAGAAAGCAAGGGGCTAGAGAGATGGCTCAGTGGTTAAGAGCACTTGCTGTTTTTACAGAGGACCCAAGTTCAATTCCCAACACCCATTTTAGCAACCTAACAACTGCTTGCAATTCTAGCTCTAGGGAATCTGATGCCCTCTTCTGGCCTCCAAGGGCACTGCACACATATGAGTATATATCACCTACAAATTTTTTTTTTCTTTTTTTTGAGACAGGGTCTCCCTGTAGCCCCAGCTGTCCTGGAACTCACTATGTAGACCAGGCTGGCCTTGAACTCACAGAGATCTGCCTGCTTCTGCCTCCCAAATGCTGGGATTAAAGGCGTGTGCCACCACGCCCAGCCCTACAATTTTTTTTTTAAAGAAAGATTTAAAAAAGAAAAATAAGAGCTGAGCACAAGAATTCATTATTATCTGTTGTCTAGATGTAATGTAAGCTGCTTCCCACCCCTGCCTTGTACCATCTTCCCTGCTATGATAGACTATCACCAGGGACTGCAAGCCAAAATCTTTCCTTTCTTTAAAAAAAGAGGCCAGTTAGGTGGTTCAGTTGGTAACAGTCCTCACCACCAAGCCTGCAAACCTGAGCTTGGTCCCCAGGAACCACATGGCAGAAGGAGAAAACAGGCTCCTGCAAGTTGTCCTCTGACCATGCACACTATGGACATGTGTACATGTGTGTACACATAAAATAAATGTAATAAAAATTACGCATCTATATAAAGCTAGGCTAATTTCTCTTTCTCAATGTGTCCATCTCCTCGCCATTCTCCAGACTTCAGTTTTTAAAAGATTTTTGTTTTTGATGTTTTGAGACAGGGTCTCCTATGTAGCACAGGCTGGCCTTGAACTCAGGATCCTCCTGCTTCTGCTTCTTGAGTGCTGGAATTAAAGATGTGCACCAACACACCTCGAAAGATTTTTTTCTTAATGCAAAGGGAAGATAGGGAATAAAAAATGAGGTCACTGGGAGTGGAATGGGATTTAAGAAAGGAGTGAGGGAGCTGGCTCAGCTCTCTGATTTCTGTCTTTCATTGCGGTCTAGGCTTTCCTTAGCATTAACCTATGAGGTAAATAGACACACTGACTAAAAAACAAACCTGAGGAAAGCTAGAAGAGAATTCACCAAGACTAAAGTCATTAGAATGGAACACCTTACATACTCAGTAGCAAGGTAAGTTTCTAGGAAGTCAGGCCAGCAGTCCTAGCTTCCGGGAGCTCAGGTCTTGTTCTCACCTGGTTTCCTTTTTCCCACTTTCAGAAAATGTGTAAGCACACTTTCTCCCATTCAACTTGTGGGAAATTTCTCAATTTGACTGTGGAGCAATAGAATTCTAGGAACAGGTAAGCCACCACAAATCCTCAGAAGTAGTTCTTATGGGAAGGAGCAAATGTTGGTATTTAAAATCCTACTGGCTTCGGAGGCACAGAGATGGGCCCCCAAGGACGATCCGGGTGGGTTTTTAACATCCCACTCACCCCCAATTCATCCCAAGTCTTACTTCCAGCTTCTTTCTCATAAAGTCAAGACTTCAGGAGACTGGTCTGTGGTCCAACCAAATGGGGCAAGAGAACGCAGGAAGAGACTGAGATGCAGGTCTCCAGCCTTCTAGGATTCCCACCCCCCTGTTGTCCCTGCAGACCCTAACGTCCAAGCTCTGAGGTTCTCCAGGCTCTCCCTTGGGCTTTGGGGCAGGATTCCCATTCTCTGCCTCTCCATCTCCCTGGAATTTTCCACTGCAGCTGCCTCCGCTCCCAGATACCCCTCCCTGGGCAAAATTCCCGGCTCCCTCCGCCTCCCCTTCCCTAATCACACCTCATTCCCACCCCCAGCCCTAAGGCCCAGCCCACAGTCCAGGCCACACCCCACGGTAATTCTGGTGGTCGAACTTGGAGAAATGAGGGACCAGATCCCTTATGAGAGGGTGAGTTGAAGGGTCCAACTCTCCCTTCTGGACGAGGGGAAAAAGGACAGCGGAGGGGCTGGTCCCCTGTGGGACTGGAGTGGGGGGAGTGGCCCTTCTCACATCCCCATATAAGGCAGGGCAAGCAGTTAGGCTCCTGGATTGGCTGATTCAAATGAGCATTCCACCTGGCAACAGAGTTTCTATTGGCTCTCAGGAAAAATAGGAGGAAGGTGGATGGAGGTTGTTGGTGGCGGTGATTTTGGGGGGGGAGGGGAGTAGAGGTGACCGGGAGTGGGGGGCGGTTACCAGGGCAACAGGGTAAGAGCCCAGCAGGGTGTCCGAGACAGCAGGCGGGGCTGGGAGATGGAGAAGAGGGAAAAGAAAAAAAGAGGGCGGGAGGGAGAGGAAAGAGTCCAACCCAGAGGGAGCGAGACTGGAAGACTGGGGGGGGGGGGGGGGGGGGGGAAAGAGGGGGAAGAGAGAGATGAGAGATAAATGAAGCAAGAGGGTACCGAGATGTAATACCGTGAGAGATTGCTAAAGACATCAGCCAATGAGTCAGAGAAACATATTGAGAAAGGGAAATGGAAAGATCTCAGAGAAAAAAGGTGGACAGAATTCTGCAAGGAAAAACTAGGGTGGGGCTCCACGATTTATGAGACCAAGGCGGAGAAACTGATTTAAGAGTCAGAGAAATCGGGAGGTGTGTACAAGGAACCAAAAGATGGTGTGTTGACGCACTCACTCACAGGCTAAATAATGATGATGAAGGATCAACAATGGCTTTCTTTCTTTTCTTTCTTTTCTCAGGATCCTCTCACTAAGTTGCCCAGGCTGCCCTCAAACTAGTGGCAAGTCTCCTGCCTCAGCCTCCCATGTGTTGGGATGTCATATCTGGCTAACAATTATGTTTTCATTAAGAAAATGAAAATGATTAAATGATTTGAATGACAAGTGAGCGTGCATACACATACGTTACACCCAAGATATCTTTTCCCAAACCCCAGCCTTCTACTCCATCCACCTTTCTGACCTTTAATCCACACCCCATCTCCTGTCCCCTCCTTGAAACCCCAAGCTTCTCAAAAAAGTCCCAAAGATGATCAATGGAAGGTTTAGGCGCTGAGGATGTGTGGAATAGGGTGTGGCTTTGCGGAACTTCAGACCTGGACTTACTTGTGTTTGCAAAAGCCAACCGAATACAGAAAGGCTGGGGAAGATGACTGCAAGAGAGAGAAAAGCAAAGCAAGGTTTTTAAAAAATGGGGACAGAAAGAGGAGCTGAAAATCAGCTGAGTTTATAGGACAGTGTGGTCTGGAATAAGTAAGGGGAGACACACGAGGTGGAAGTGGAGATGATGTAGAAGAAACGAGAAACGTAGATGGTTGTGAGGGAGAGGTGTTGGTACATAGGAATGAAGTGGAGAGAAACAGAAGGACCAGGGAAGAGTTGAGGTGAGACAAGATCAGGAAGAAAGGGGAGAGACAGGAGAGAGGAAAGGGAATCGGAAGGCCTCCAACTTCCCTTAAATCACAGCAAAGAGTCAGGAAGGAAGGAACCCAGCAAGGACCATAAATGTCAGGTCCAGAGGGTGAGAAGCCCAGGCTGCCCTTTCCACTGTGCCATCCCTTCTCAAAGCATGTGGACGGAGGACAGGAACCTGATGGGGAAGCAGCTCCACAGGCCCTCTTCCTCTTCTTTAAGCTTTTGGTTTCTCAAACACCTGCCTAGCCCCTCCATCTGCTCCCCGCTCCTGCCCTTTAGCAAACCCTCATGGCTTTCAGGGGGTCAACATATGTCTAGCCACCTCTCCAGTCCGCCCCCAGAAGCCAGCAAACCCTCATGGCTTTCAGGGGGTCAACATATGTCTAGCCACCTCTCCAGTCCGCCCCCAGAAGCCAGACTCCAGTTCGCAGGCGGTAGGCTGGGATTTGGAGCGGTGTCTCCCCGCTGGAACCCCACCCCTTTCCACCTCCTCGCCCCACTCGGCTCTCCGCGGCCGTCAGTCTCTCCATTTCCCCCTCCCGGTCTCGTCCTCCCTCCCGCCCCGCTCGCGCTCCCGCCCCTAGCTTTCATCCTCCTATCCCCACCTCTCCAGCCTCCTCTTTCATCCCCCTCCCCTCTCCTCTCCTCCCCACTCCCGCCTGCCCCACCCCTGGGAAGCCCCTCCCGTCGGGCAGCGCCGCCTTAAAAGCGGGTTCCCTTCCCGGGGGCGGCAGCGGCTGGTCGGCGGCAGCTCTGCTGGTGCGGGGGTGGCAAGCCGGACCGAGCGACCGCTACCAGAGCGCACCGGCCACCGCCCGCACCGCCCTTCCGCCCGCCCTCCGGACGGCCGCAGCCCTGCGGGTCTCAGCTCCGGACCCACCCCCGCCCCACCCCGCGCGCCTCTGCCGCCTCTTGCAGAGAGTCAGCTTGCCGAGCGGTCGCCGCTGTCGCTGCCTCCGCCGCCACCGCGCCAAGTTCCGGCCGCGGCCACCCTCCGCCGTCCAGGGCCCCTCCGTCTCGGCCCCGGGACCCCGGCTCCCCGCCAGCCCCGGCCCCGGCACCATGTCGGAGAAGAGCGTGGAGGCAGCGGCCGAGTTGAGCGCCAAGGTACGGGCAGGGGCGGTGGCGCGGCCCGGGGGCTCGGCGCGGTCCTTCGCCCCCGGTCACCCCCGACGGCCCCGAGCGGCCCTGGCGCCGGGTCCCCACGGACCCCACTCCGCCCTCCCCCCCGCTCAGCCTGGCGCTGCCTACCCGCATCGCGCGGCCCCGCCAGCGCCCCCTAGCTGTCCTGCGCACAGCGCACCGTGGCCGGGCTTCGCCGTCCCGGCCCGGACCGCGGTCCCCACCCCTCTCCAGCCCAGCCGCGCCCGCCTCGGCCCAGTCCGCCCTCCCGTCCGGAGCGCGGCGCGTCTCGCCTCCCGGGTGCCCTCCCAGCACACCGGCTCCGGGTCTCGTTCCACTCTGACTTCACCTTCCCTCTGCTAAGCGGTCAGTGTAAACAGGACCTCGGCCCCTCCCTTCGCTGCCTGACGCTTTCCCGTCCCTCCGTCACCCCTTCGGTCCATCCACATCCGTTCCCTCTCCACCACCGACTTTCAGTTTTTTCAAACACCCCCCCATCTCGAATTCCTAAAAATCGGAAAGGTGGCACGAATAGCCTTCGAAAAAACCGCGGCTCAAGCATTGCATAGCTTTACATCGAGGTGTCTTTGCTCTCTTCAACTCCCTCCCCCGGCCTTATCCCTTTGCCCTTGCCTCTCTTCCAGCGTTCCTCTAATTTCCCTAGGGAACCTGCCGAGTGTCGGTTTGGGAAATTAATGCGGCCAGTATTTGGAGGCTGGGAGCCTAAATCTTTGGGAACGGGGGAGGGGGGTGTAGTTCTGGAGGCCAAAAGTGGAAGGAGGGAGCTAATGTCATGAAAGGCAGTGGAAGAGGGGACGTGTGAGAACTGGCAAGGTATGCCTGTGTGGCCCTCCGGTGGGCTGTGCGGTGGCACGTGACATCACTGAGTAGGTGTCTTTGTATGTCTGAGATCCAGCGAGTGTGTGGGACTGCCCGTGTCAGTTACATGTGTGCATGTGGAGACCAAAATGTTCTGGAGCCGTTTGCTGCTTTGTGAGTGTCTAGTGGCTCCACTGTGCTCATGTGCTGTCTTCCAGCATGCCAAAATGCCCAAACACCCAACCGTGTGTCTCTAGAGCGAGTGGGTGCCCTGTAGCTGTGTGAGTTGGTGTTAGGCTGTGTCAGCAAGTGTGCTGTGTAGAAACCAGAGCTACTTAGCACAAGATCTGCAGGGGGGGCAGGTCACATATACTCCTGGAAAAGGGATCATGGAAGGACAGTGACCAAAAGGACAGTGCCCAGCCACTTGGACTTTGGTCTTTGGTATTCTCCCTTCCCCTCACCCTCTTCATCAGCCCAGATGGGAAGCTCAGGCCAGGTCTGACTTAGGCCAAGGACGACTCAGGCCAAGCTGACTTAGTCCCTTGGCAGGTCCAGGATGTAGAGAATAGCCCACCTAGTAACAGAAGTATTGGATGTACCACGTGGCAAGGAAATGACAACAAAGCAGAATGAAGAAGAAATGTACCTGGAGTGAGGGTCAAGTGTTCTATGCTCTCCTAAAGGGAGGAGTGTCCCTAGGCCAGTCATTTCGTCCTATAGTTCCTCTCCTAACCTCAGTCCTGTTCTAGAAAGGACATATCCTTCAGGGCTGATCTACTCACAGAAAACTCCCATCTTCTTGGGACCAGGTACACAGAGTTGCATACTAACACCAGATGAGATTATTATACAAGGACATGGTACCTGCCAGGGGGTGGAGAGAAGGCTAGAGTCTGAATGGAATGGGATGGCTGCTGTGTCCAGAGGGGATACCTACATAAGCTTCTCCCTCTGCCAGCCTGGAATAGAACATCAAGTATGTACCTGCTGGGGTCTTGGGGTGGAGAAGAGTGGGATAGTGTGGTGGGAGGGGACTCAGGTAACTCGCACCTTCCCATCCTTCCAGACACAAACCTTATTTGTTGTGCTCTCTTCCTTTCCATGTTTCTTTTCCAGTTTACCTACCTTTGCACTGCAGATGGCCACTTCTCTTCTGCCATCCCAGTGCATATACTATGAAAGTAGAGGGTGGGTGAAACTACTGGCACTGTGAGGGATGAGGGCTGGTTGAATGTGCTGGGGTACTCTTCTATCCCTGTACTGTTTGGCCAAGTCGGAACAGGAGGATTAGGAAAACGTGAACAGGGAAACAAAGGCCTTAGAAGCTGGAGGGGAAGCTGGGAGGGATGCCCAGGAGACAGAGTACTTAGGCAAAGGCCCCTGAGGTAGACAAAAGGCAGAGTAGGGCAGGCAGTGAAGGGGGTGGGTCATCCTGGCTGCCAGCAGATGGGGGATTTGCTTTGTGGAGCTGAACTCATCAGCCAGGGAGGTTTGGAAGAACTTGAGGTTGAGTGGGGCTGGTGTCAGCTGTTCTGGCTGCTTGCTTCCCTTTCCTCATAACTTTTCCACTCCTCTTGGATCTTGGGGAAGGAAGTCTCCTGTATTAGCCAGTTATGGCTCAAATTTAAGAACCCAAGGACCTCTGTTGTGTCTTAAGCTGTGGCCATCTTCATTTAACACACCTTTGTCTTCTGCCTTTCAGGACCTGAAGGAGAAGAAGGAGAAAGGGGAGGAGAAGGCAGGCCGGAAAGAGAGAAAGAAAGAAGTAGTGGAGGTATGGACAGGGAAGGCAGGAGATGATCACACTTACCCTAACTTCTTCCCTCCTCAGCTGCCTTCTTGGGGTGTTAGGGTCCTGCATCCTTCCATGGACCCCTCCATCCTTCCTTTCCCATCCTGATGCTCCTAAGCCCTTTTGTCACCCAGTGGGTGGCAGCATACATCCAACCTGACATTGCTCCCTGTCTTGGTCCCCACAGGAGGAGGAAAATGGAGCTGAGGAGGAGGAGGAAGAAACTGCAGAGGATGGAGAGGAAGAGGATGAAGGGGATGAAGAAGGTGGGGAGGGGTAGGGAAGGCTGGTCTGGAAAAGTTGGGGTTCAAAATAGCAGAGTCAGGGAGGAGTTGAAGACCAGAAGCAGGGCTGAGGGCAACCACAAGGGGGTCTGTACCAGAGCTCCCTGCCCTTCCCCAATGACCCATTTCTGGCTCCTCAGATGAGGAAGAAGAAGAAGAGGATGACGAAGGGCCCGCGCTGAAGAGAGCTGCTGAAGAGGAGGTTTGGGCTGGGTTGGGGTCTGAGGGGCTGTCAGGGATACAACAGGGGCTGGGTATCCTTTGGATGTGAACCCAGGTCCATGTGGTGGCATGGGCGGGGGCTGGAGCAGGGCCAGCTGGGATAGGGGGAGGTCTTTACCATTTTACAACTACCCCAAATCTTTTCCCTCTCCACAGGATGAAGCGGATCCCAAGAGGCAGAAGACAGAAAATGGGGCGTCGGCATGAGCCCCTGCTAGTGGGCTTGGGGGTGGGAGGCCTCTCAGGGCCTGGAGGTGGGGTGGGAACACACAAGTACAGCCCCCCTTCTCCTGGCTCCCTGCTCTGGCCCTGCCCCAGAGCTGCCACCCTCATCCTTCTCCCTAGCCTCCCATTTCCACCTCTCCACACACTGCTCCTCCCTCACTGCCATTGTTCCATCTCCTGACCTGCCTCATCTGAGCTCCCAGCTGGTCCTCACTTGCCCCTCACCCATTCCTTGCTCTCTTCCTGCCTTCCCTCAACATCCCATCTGTCCTAGTCCTTGAATAGCCTCACCCTCTGCATTCCCAGCCTCTTGTCCTGCCCTTCCCTCTCCTGCCTGATCCCTGGGTCTCCCTCAGATTCCCTCCTCTCAGACAGCGCCAGGCCAGGGTGGGGCCGGGGTTGGGGCCAAGCCCCGAAGCTGCCCCCCTCCCCTCCCCTTTTTGTATAATTTAATAAAGAAACGGTCGCGCTTCTGTTTTTAACCTGTCTCCTGCTTTCCCAGGGTCCAGTCAGTACAATGAAAGATTAGAGAGGCAAGAGGGTGGCTGACCTCATACCCAGATTGTGAAAGACAAGATCAGCCCTAAAGGGGGCACTCTGAGCCCAGCTCTTCCTCTCAGGGCTGATTTATATCCTATTTTGGGTTCTTGAGGATGCACCTTCCCAGCAATGCACATACTTCGCTGCTAACCCACACAAGATCTAGACACTGCTGAGCCCAGTGGAAAGCTACCAGCTCTGTTGTGCTGAACCAGGCAAATAGAAACAGCCCCAGAAACCGGAAGTCCCACCCCCTGAAGAGGGAGAGGCTGGTAGGCCTGGGTCTCAACCTAGAATTTGGAAAGAAATGCCTGCCATGGGCATGTCTGACATGGGGAAGCATACTCCTCAGGTCAGGCAGGGGAGAGCTCCAAGGGTTACCAGTGGTTACCAGGCCTGACTTCTTGTCAACTATCCAACTTTTGAGGCTGGGCTGGCCTCACCTGGGGAGCAAGAGTTGCCAGAGTCCTCTCAGACCTCTAGCACTTCTGTGTATTGTTTTTGTTTTTGTTTTTTATATTTTGTTGACATAGGGTCTTCCTGTAGCCCAGGCTGACCCTGAATCACTAATGTGGCCCAAGCAAGTCTGAAACTCAAACCATCCTATCTCTACCTTCCAATTGCTAGAATTACAGGGGTGTGCCTCTCAGTTTTCCTTCTTGCCCTGCTACAAGATTTCTGAATTATTGCATCTCCACAGAGCCTTGTCTTTACTTCTTAGTACAGAACCTCTGGATGGGGGAAACTTCGAAGATGGAAGAGAAAGTATCCTATTGTCAGGGCTGGAGTGATGGCCCAGTGGTTAAGAGTGCTTGCTGCTCTTATAGAAGACCCAAGTTCAGTTCCCAGCACCCATGTAGGGTAGCTCACAACCACCTATAATTCTAGCTCCAAAGGATTTGACATTCACTTACAGACTCTGTGGGCACCTGCACAGCCTTGGTATCACAGAGACATAATAAAAATCTTTAGGCATGGTGGTACACACCTTTAATCTCAGCATTTAGGAGGCAGAGGCAGGCTGATCTCTGAGTTGGAGGCTACCTGGTCAGCACAGCACAATTCATACCAGTTAGTGCTACATAGTGAGATCCTGTCATATATCCAGGGGCTAGAGAGAGGGCTCAGTGGTTAGGAGCACTGACTGCTCTTGCAGAGGACCTGGGTTCAGTTCCCACAAGGCAGCCAATAACTTTCTGTAACTCCAATTCCAGGAAATCTGACGCCCTCTTCTGACCTCCACTGGCATTGCATGCATGTGGTACACTTACATGCAGGCAAAACACATTAAAAAAATAAAAAAGAGTATCTCATTGTCACCATCTTAGGAGATCAAAAGATACCCCATAACTCCGGGTCAGGACTAAACACAGCTTTTGCCTTCATGCTCCCTAACCTTGGCAAATTCTTTAAAGTCTGAGCCCCAGTTTCCTCATCTGTACAAAGCAGGGAGGGCATTAGGGTTCATGAGTTGCTGTACGGAAAGTCTACACTACTGTACCTAGCACAGAAGGAAGGTTTTTATACTCCCCCCACCAAGCCTGTCCCCAGATCCGATAACTTGTAGGGCGTGATGACGCTTCCTGTGCACTCTGTCTAGGAGGTGTCAAAGAACTAGAGAGGCACATCTACATGGGTAATGAAGCTCTGGGAGGTTAAATGGGACCCAAAACAAGAAGAGTATGAACGTTGGGACAGAGGAGGGATCTTAAATATACACCTGTAGGTTAGCAGGGTAGGAGGAGAGAGAGAAGTGAATTGGACAGTAGGGTGTGGGGAGAGAGAGAGAGAGAGAGAGAGGGAGGGAGAGAGAGAGAGATGAGAGAGATTTGGTGGGCAGGGTAGAGAAGGGGTGAAGAGGGGGCGGTGGGGACACCCGGGTCTGAGGAAGTAAACAAGGGGAGAGCCACCACAGAGGTGGAGGGTGATGCTGCTGGGAATCAGCCCCCTCAGACTTTCCACTGCGAATTTTGTGGGGGGGCAAAGGGGAGGGGAAGTGGGGAAGGTGGAAGGAAAGCAGGACAGGGGCCCGCCCTGGGCCAGCAGAACAGCATCCCAGCTTACTGCAGCCACCTTGCCTCCATTCTGCTCTCTGCCACTGTCCTACCCTGTGCTAGGGGTGCATCAACCCCACCTCACCTGGCCTTTTTTCCTTGGAGTCCAGCCTTTGATCATTGGTTCTCCTCTGTCTCCAGACCTCCCTCTTGGTGGTCCTCTTTACCCTACATTCCTTTCCTCTGCCTCACCTTCCCTCTTTGTAGAGTTCTTTTGTCTCCAGGTACCCATTGCTGACCTCCCTTGGAAAGATCAGGGAGGCCCAGGCCATAGGGGAAATGAGGGAGGTTCTGTTCCTGGGCCTTCTGTTTCTTCAACTGCTGTGGGAAGCTCCAGGTAAGACGGGGGTTTGGGAGAAGCCAGCAGGGATCTCTCTATACCCCCTTAAGATTCTATTAGCTCTGTGGTGGTCTTTTCATGCCTTTCTCGGGGTAGTCCTAATGGAAACCCAAACTCTTCCTCCATTCTGTTTCTCCCTTGGGAGACACTAAACTCCTCTATTCCCAAGTCTCTTGACTCATTACCCCTCCCCCTGGCCTCTCTTTTGCTCCCTTAGTGGAGGCCTCAGGACCTGGGAAAGAGGTCAAGGTGGTGTGGGCCCAGGAGGGGACTCCTGCCCATCTACCCTGCAGGCCCACAATCCCTAACCAGGATTCCAGCTTTCTGAGGATAAGAGGGGTCACTTGGCAGCATCAGCCAAACAGGTATGCACCCCAAAGCTGGGTGGCAGAACCTCCCAACCCTGGGCTAATGGCATCCTGACACAAGCCAACATCCAAGCCAGTTTTGTGCCCTCCTACTGAGCCCCTTTGAAGCCAGTGGCTGTACACAGCCTTCCTGTGATTTCTCTACCGACTGCTCCCCACACATCTGCATGCCATCTCTCCAGCGAAAGATGGTGCCGGGGACCAATGGAACTGGGGACAGGGATAAGGAGTCGGGTGAGAGCGGGGTGTGTGTGCTATTGATAGTCAAGAGGTTTCTTAGGCAGGCTATAGGTAATGGTTCAACCTCAAAGTATGGTTGGACTGCATCTTCTCCATGACTTTTAAACACGGAATTTCTTAATCCTATTCACTTTCGGTCTAGTGGCCCGCCTACTCCCATCCCTGCCCTTGACCTTCACAGGAGGATGCCCTCGCCCCGGGGGCGGGCGCCCCAGCGCTACACGATGCTAAGCATGTCTTCAGGAGGCTTGCTCAGCTGGAGGTTGCCGGTGAATCCCCGCGTGCAGCTGGAGGAGCGCGGCCTCCAGCGCGGGGACTTCTCACTGTGGTTGCGCCCGGTCCTGCGCGCGGATGCCGGCGAGTACCACGCCTTGGTGCGCCTCGGAGACCCGGACCCGGACCGCACCCTTGCCTGTCATCTTCTCCTGCGCGTAGGCCAGGCCTCGAGTAGGTGGGGCAGGACGGAGGGAGAGGGAATGGGAGGGAACTATTCCCCCATCCCTACCACCCCACCCGGAGGCAGGAAGCGCTATGAAGGTTGCGGTGCTTTTAGACCCAGCCTGAGGGCTTCCAGAAGGGTACATACAGAAAGGGGTTGGCAACCTGATGACGGGGTGGAGATGCACACTTCTGTGGAGAGATTGTATCACCCCCTAAACCCCCTTCCCCCACCTACAACAGGAGGTGGGGAGCAGAAGAGTGATTCATTTAAGATATCTGTAGCTCAGCGGGTGGATTTAGTAACGACCTCCATGCCAAGTAAACTGGAGACAGGAGAGAGTGAAAAGGAGTTCAGGACTTTTGGGGTACTTTAAGCACTTCCAGGTTTCAAGTACTGAGTTGCAAAAGGAGGCTGCGTGGAAAAGGCAAATCTAAAAGCATGGTCCCTGTTTTTTGAGTTTTCAGCTTGGTTTGGCTTGCTGTGCTAAGAAAGCATTTCCACCCAGTGGATTGATTGCCTGTTTTATTCTTGCCCAGTGATTGCCAATCCCCCAGGAGTCCTCAGGCCGTCAGATCGGGTCATTTTGAATTGCTCATACAGCCGCCCTGACCCCCCAGCCTCTGTGCACTGGTTCCGGGGCCAGGCCCGAGTCCCTGTCCAGGAGTCCCATCACCACTTAGCTGAAAGTTTCCTCATTCTGCCTCGAGTCAGCCCCCTGGACTCTGGGCCCTGGGGCTGTGTCCTCACCTACAGAGATGGCTTCAATGTCTCCATCACCTACAACCTCATGGTTCTGGGTAACTACTAAACTGCCTTTGCTCTTGACCACACCCCACCCCCTTCCTGCCTTCCACCCCCTGACTCATGGGCCCCCAAAGCAGATTTTCAGTGAAGGTGTCACCTCATTCTCTGTATCTCAGTGGCCAAACCCTTTCTTCTATGACAGTCTTTTCGTTGCCATCTCCCCTTGTATGTGTCTCTTGGCCATGCAGGCTCTCGATAGCCTTTGTCCTGCTGGCCCAGCCTAGTCTGAGATTCCCCAGCATCCTCTGCTTGTCCACTTTGTTTTGTTTCTTTTCATTTCATAACAGAGCTACCTCCTTCCCCCTTCTGCCTCCCTTCCACGCAGTTCCAGCACTCCAGCCCACTGCACACCCATCTCTTGGTTTTAACTTTGGGTTCCCTTTTCTCCCCAGGTCTGGAGCCTCTGGCACCCTTGACGATATACGTTGGTGTAGGTTCTAGAGTGGAGCTGCCTTGCTATTTGTCCCCTGGTGTGGGGACCCCTTCTTTCCTCATTGCTAAGTGGGCCTCTCCTGGGGGAGGCCCTGACCTCCAGGTGCCTGGGAAGGATGGCAACTTCACCCTTCTACTTAAGGCTGTAAGCCTGGCGCAAGCTGGGACCTACACCTGCAGCATCCATCTGCAGGGGCAGCAGCTCAGCACTACTGTCACTTTGGCAGTCATCACAGGTCAGCCACAGGTGGGAAAGGAACAGCTCTCATCCCAGGGGAGCAAGCACTAGGGAGGGAGGCTGGTTGATCAGACTGCACATGTACTTCATGATGTCAGGCCCTTAGGTTCAAGTTACAGCTTCTTTTATATTCTTCCCAAAATGTGTGTGTGTGTGTGTGCATGCAGGTGTCCTTAGAGGTCAGGAGATAGTGGAGGATCCTCGGGAGCTGGAGTTACAGCAGTTGTGAGCTGTGAGCCCAGTGTGAGTACTGGGAATTGAACCTTCATCTTCTAGAGGAACAGCAAGCACTCTTAATCACTGAGCCATCTGTCCAGCCACTATTTTTTTTTAATATTTTACTTACTTTTATTTTATGTGTACGTACGGTAGTTAGCCACTATGTGGGTGTTGGGAACCGAACCTGGGTCTTCTGCAAGAGCAGCCACTTCTCTTAACCACTGAACCATCTTTCCAGATCCCCGTTTTTTTTTTTTTAAAAAAAAGTTAATTTAAAAAATTTATAAACCGGGCGTGGTGGCACATGCCTTTAATCCCAGCACTTTGGAGTCAGAGGCAGGCGGATCTCTGTGAGTTCAAGGCCAGCCTGGTCTACATAGTGAGTTCCAGGACAGCTGGGGCTACAGGGAGACCCTGTCTCAAAAAGACCAAAAAAAAAAGTTTATATTAGTGTGATATGTGTGTGTGTGTGTGTGTGTGTGTGTGTGCATGATGGGGGTAGCATGTGCCCCCATGTATGAGGCACATGTATGAGGTCACAAAACAACTTTGTGAAGTCAGTTCTCTCTACCCACCTTTACTTGGGTTCAGGGAGATGGAACTCAGGTTCCCAGGCTTGCATGGCAAGTGCCTTTATCTGTTGACCCATCCTTGCCTGCCTTCTGTTTGGTTTTTGAGATAGGGTCTCATGTGGCCCAGGCTGCTATGTAGCTGAAGATGACCTTGAACTTCTTCTGTTTCCACCTCCCAAGTGCTAGGATTACAGGTGTGTGCCACCATGCCTGTCAAATTATGAGCTGTTTTTTCACCCTCATAATTAAAAAAAAATCCTGAAACTGAAAATCTCCCCTTGAGTCACAAAATAAAAGTTCCACTGTTCTCTAAGGGACTCCCCTGCTCTGAATTGGCGGGAGAGTCTGAGAAGCCAGAAAGAGAGTGGATAAAAGTTTGAATGCTTCAGAGGAGATATTCTAGAATTCTAGAATTTTTGCCTGCTTTTGGCCCAGGGATTGGTTAAAGTTATATAAATTGGTCTGGCTTCAGAGGGAGTTAATAAATCAGTCCCTTGTCAGCAAATATTTACTGAGTAAGGGTTTTCCACGACAGTATAAAACAAACACAGGGAAAAATATTCAAAGAGCATGTGTTCATTGATTGGTAGCGATCTGTCTCCACAGATTAGCTACTTCTAACAGTGTTCACCTGTAGCTATTAAGCAGGAAATAGCACGACAAAGTAGGTACTTAACGCACATTAAAGCCAGGTGTTGTGGGGCATCCCTATAATCCCAGTACTTGGGACGTGGAGGCAGGAGGATCAGGAGTTCAAGGCTAGCTTTGGCTATATAGTGAGTTCAAGACCAGTCTGGGCTATCTGAGACCTTATCCCAGAGAAATAGCTCCTTAACCTCACTTGGAACCCCGTCTTTTCATATCAATCCTTTTGCTGACTCAGACTGTCAGTAACTTCACTGGAATCCCACTCACCCCAAACCTTGGCCTCCTTCTCTATGACATCCAGCAGTCAGTCACTAAAACCCACCCATTCTTTTTGCCCAGTGTTAATGACCAGGCTTTCACTATGTAGCCCAGGCTGGCCTGAAGTCTCTGCCTCTCTGGTACTAGGATTACAGGCTTGTGCTGCTATGTTCAGCTTTACTAATGTCTTTCTTCTCTTTATTCTCCCCTCCCCTTTCTTTAAACAGGGTCTCATGTAGCCCAGGCTGGTTTCAAACTTACTACATACCTGAGATTCTGAAATTGGCCTTAAACTCTTGATCCTTCTGCTTCTACCTTCAAGGGCTGGGATTGCAAGTGTGAACCACCGTGCCTGGCCTCCAGTGCCTTCCTTCTCTGCCTCTCCTCCGTGCCCTTCCCCTTTTGAGACAGGGTCTTATGTGGTTTAGGCTAGGCTCAAACTCACTATGTAGTAGAGTATGGCCTTGAACTTCTGATTCTTCTGCCTCCATATCCCAAGAGCTGAGATTATAGGCACCCAATTTATGTGGTGCTAGGGATTGAACTGAAGGCTTTGTGCTGCTAGGCAAACTATCAGCTGAGCTAAATTCCCAGCCCTTCAGTGACTTCTAAAAGATCAACTGTTTATATCCAACAGCTCAGCAGAAGAGATATTGTTACTCCTGATTTACAGAGAAGGAATGTTCTCAAAGTCACACTGCTGAGAAGTGCTAGACTCAGGGTCTAAACTTGAAACTTAGATTTCTGTTTTACCAAGTCCCCCATATGCCATGCTCAGCAGGGTCAAGGCCCTTTACCATTTGTCTGCTCCTACAACCTTACCTCTATTCAGCTTTGAGCGTGCTCTGTCTGTGGATCAATTGGTTGATTACTTTTTCTGCAAATGTTCAGGAAGGGGGCATAAAATTCACACAGAAGCACCACAGGCTGGGGCACAGATGTGAACCAAATCATGGAGGCAGGGAAATTGTAGGGCATACAGGGAGCTAATTCACCTGACAGATACTGAGCATTTTAGAAGAAAGTAACAGGAGAGAATCAGAAATTATATGTATATGTATCTATCTTTTTTTTTTTTTGGTCTTTTTGAGACAGGGTCTCCCTGTAGCCCCAGCTGTCCTGGAACTCACTATGTAGACCAGGCTGGCCTTGAACTCACAGAGATCCACCTGCCTCAGCCTCCGGAGTGCTGGGATTAAAGGCATGTGCCACCACACCTGGCGTATCTATTTTAAAGGTTTATTTTTTAAATTATGTTTATGTGTGTATGTCTGTATGTGGGTATGTATATGTGTGTGCAGGTACCTCTGGAGGCCAAAAGAGGGTGTTGGATTCCCTGGAGTTGGAGTTACAGGCAGTTGTGAGCTGCTAGATGTGGGTGCTGAGAACAGAACTTCAGTTCTCTGGAAGCACAGCAAGATTTTTTAACTGCTGAGCCATCTCTCCAGACAAGATGTCATATAGCCCAAACTGGCCTTGAAATCAGTGTGTAGTGAGGGATGATAACCTTGTGTATTTGGTCTTCTTGCCTCTACACTCAGTTTATGTGGTACCGGGGACTGAATTTAGGGCTTCATACATTCTAGGCCAGCTCTCTACCAACTGAGCTACATCTCCTGCCTGAAATAGTATTTCTCATGTGGCCTTCAGTACCAGTTTGAATAATGTCTTGAAGTACTGGGAACATTTTGACCTGGGGAACAATCAGACCAGATTATTATTTTAAACATAATCTGGCCAGGGATGGAGGGATATTCCTATAAATCCAGTACTCAGAAGGCAGAGGCAGAAGAATCCAGAATTGAAGGTTATCCTCAGCTACCTAGTAAATTCAAGACCAGCAAGAGACACATGAGACTGTCTCAAAACAAAACAGAAGATTAATTTGGTCATGATCTATGATCTCTACCCTTGAGATTTTCCCAACCAGATCCCCAGTGAAAGTCAGCTGACAGAGATGTGTAAAATGGCAACTGTAAAGCTGGGCGTGGTGGCACATGCCTTTAATCCCAGCACTTGGGAGGCAGAGGCAGGCATATCTCTGTAAGTTCAAGGCCAGCCTGGTCTACATAGTGAGTTCCAGGACAGCTGGGGCTACAGGGAGACGCTGCCTCAAAAAAAGAAGATGGCAACTGTGGTAACAAGTAAGGGGTCAAGACCCCAAGAGATCTCTTCCCTCTTATTTTTCAGTCACTCCTAAATCCATTGGGTTACCTGGCTCCCTGGGGAAGTTGCTGTGTGAGGTAACCCCAACATCTGGACAAGAGCATCTTGTGTGGAGCCCCCTGGGCAAGCAGTCCGGGAAGAGTTTCCCAGGACCCTGGCTGGAGCTGCAGAAGGCCAGACTCCTTTCCCAGCCTTGGCAATGCCAGGTGTATCAGGGGGAGAGGCTTCTTGGAGCAGCAGTGTACATCGCAGAGTCTAGTCCAGGTCTGAGCCCTCAAAGCACCATGGCTCCAAATCCAAAGCAGTCATCTTGATCCCTTTCTAAGCCCTCAACCTTTGCCTCTTCCCTTCCCAGCTTCCTTCCCAATCAGGGACCTGACCTCAGGCTCTCTAGGTCTGACCCATTTCTGTCACTAATTACCGGAATGATCCTGGACAAATCCCTTAACTCTCTAACCTCGTTGTATCTGTAGAGGTTGAGGGTGTAGTAAGATGTCTTCTTCATCCCTGACCCTAGGCCTAATCCTGTGCTTTCTTTATAGGTGCCCAGAGCTCTGGGAGAATCCCAAGTGACCTCAAAGGAGGCTATCTCCCTCTCTCGCTCTTCCCTGGTATTTTCTCACTGTTCCTTTTGGTGACTGGGGCCTTTGGTTTTCACCTATGGAGAAGACAGGTGAGCCAGGGACATAGCTCTCCTCAGTCCTCAGAATGCTGTGTGGCACCCCTTCCTTAGGGAAGATATCCGTAGTAGACTCTGAGTATGGCACCAGAGCCCCCCTTGTCATAAGCCCTATACTAGAAACTCCTTGTACTGGGGAAGCTTAAAGGGGCAGAAAGAAAGGCCTGGGGCCAGTTGGGAAAAGCAGAAGATTAGGAAGAAACAAGGACTCGGTATGGTCTCCCTTCATCAACTTCTCCTTCATGCTCCATCACCCTTTCCATTCTTGCAGTGGCGCTGGAGAAGATTTTCTGCCTTAGAGCATGGGATTCACCCTCCTCGGGCTCAGAGCAAGACAGAGGCGCTGGAACAAGAACAGGAGATGGAGATGGAGGGGCAGGAACCCGAGATGGAGATGGAGGGGCAGGAGCCGAAGCTAGAGCCGGAGCCCAGGCAGCTCTGATCGAGAGCTGAGGCCGCCTGCAGATCTCAGCAGTTCAGTCCAAATAAACTCCCTGTCAGCAGCAGCAAGCTGTAGTCTGACTCTTTCTTGTCCAGGGATGGTTCCAGTCTCTCAGCCTCTAGGGGCTCCCTTCTCCCACTCCAGCCTCCTAACCTACTTTCTCCAGCCAGTCTCCCTCATCATCCCCTTTTCTGCTTCTGGCCTCTTGTGTGTTACTCCCTCTCTCCTGAGTAATCCTTTTTTTTCTAGAACTCCAAAGAGCCCTCACCGCTTACCTCCAGAGCCTAGTCTCCTGTCTCCTATCCACATTGTGCTGGCTGTCCTGGTTTCCTTTATGTTTTCTGTTCCTCTGGCCCACCCGAAGCTCAGTTGTATTTCAGTATTCGTGCTTAGTTATCCCCCTGGCTGCCTTGGATGAGTGCACAGACACACAGACACACAGAGACACACAGACACAGACACGCACACACACACACACACACACACACACACACACACACGCATGCCTGCCATGTCAATTCCTCCAGGAGACGGGGGCCTCTTAATTTTTCTGGGCAACCCACTGAGGTTGCTACCTCTGCCCCATCCCCCCATGTTTGTCAGCCATGGGTGACTCTTCTGGGCTCAGGCATGACAGCATACTGCCACCTAGTGGTCACTGATTGTCATGCCCCAGAGGAGGTCACGGGGCCAATTATTTTGGCAGATCTGCCATCTAACACTGCAGTGGGCAAGGTGCTTCACTTGGTGTGTACTGTGTGTGCAGAATGTGAGTGTGCACCCAGCAGCTGTCATGTGTCCTATGCACCCTGCAGGAGGGGGCCCGAACAATGCATGCTTCAGGAGATACAGCCCTGGCCCTGGCAAGGTTATAATCCAAGTCTGACAAAGAGGAGGGCTGTAAACAAAGGCCACAGGAGGGGAGAGAAACCGCCTGCAAGGCAGCTTGCTGTTGCTGCAGCTGTGGGAGTCAGGAGGCCTGGCTTCTGGCTGCCAATGTGACTGTTGCCAATCTCCCTGATCCTTAGTTTCCTAGCCTATTAAATGGGACAATGGCCAGGTGCAGAGGCATGCAGCTGAAGTCTCAGCCACAAGGTAGGCTGAGGATCCCTTGAGTCCAGGAGTTTGGGACCAGTCTGGGTAATGTAGGGAGACCTCATCTTAAACACACACACACACACACACACACACACACACACACCAGGTGTATGGTCTACTTGGGAAGTCAGCTACATAGTGAGTTTGAGACCAAACTACATGGCCTGAGCTACATCAAACCCTGTCTCAAAAATAAATCAATAAGGGACTGGAGAGATGGCTTAGAGGTTAAGAGCACCTACTGCTCTTCCAGAGGACCTGGGTTCAGTTTCCAACACCCACATGACAGCTAACACCAATCCTTAACTACAGTTACAGGGGATTCAATGCCCTCTTCTGGCCTCCATGGGCATCACTTACATGCATGCAGGGTAAAACAATCCACATAAGATAAAAATAAATAAAATATTTTTAATAGGATCAGTGAGATGATACAGAGAGTAAAGTTTCGTACCACGCAAGCCTGGTGACCTGGCTTCAGTGCTGCAGCTGTAGGACCCATGGAAAGTCAGAAGGATAGAGCAACCACAAAGCTGTCCTTCGGGAACTTTACATAGCATACAGCCCCCCATACACATCATGTACATACATGTAATAATAATCAAAAAAATTAAATAAGGGGCTGGAGAGATGGCTCAGAGGGTAAGAGCACTGGTTCTCTTGCAGAGGACCTGGTTTGGTTCCCAGCACACACATGTTGGCTAACAACCATCTGTAATTCCAGTTCCAGAGGATCAGACACCCCCTTCTGACCTCCACAGGCATTACATGATACAGGTACACTTACATGTAGGCAGTACACTCATACAAATAAAATAACATTGATACATTAAATATTTGTAATTAAATAAAATAAAAAAGACAATGATAGGGGCTGAGGAGATGACTCAGTTGGTAAAATGCTTACCGTGTAAGCATGAGGATCTGCATTCAGATCCCCAGCACCCACATAAAAGCTGGGAGACTGCCAAAGATGTCTTTAGGACTTCACTTTATTGTCATTCTCTTTATTCTCTGTCCCCAAGTCTCTGCCCTTGTGTCTCTGTAGATAGAGAGATCTTCAACCTTATGCTTGCATACAGACACCTGATAGCCATCTATATGCCACCCTGAACCCCTGGCAGACTCCCTTCCACTTGCTTTTTGCCTCATGTGCAAGGTTAGCTTTCCCTGACGAACAGCTGTCTGAGGCAAAGACCAGGGCTCTGCACTCATTGTGTGGGGGCTTGAGTCTAGGCCCTACACCAGACTTGAAGGTGCCATTGGCTGAGGCCCAGTTTGTTCTGTTGCAGAGGCTCCTCACCATCTCTGCCTCAAGACCCTTCTTTCCACAGCCTCAGTGGAAGCCACCATGTTTTCACAGGGCAGGAGTTTCCTGGAAAGTTCCGTGGGTGGCATTTTTCCTTTCTACTAGATAACAACCCATGCCCTTTGGGCTTATGAAAGGAGTCATTGAAGATTCTCGGGGGCTTACACAGGGACTTCCCCACTCTCTTTCATGAAGGGGACAGAGGTAGAAAGAAGGACCACCTAGCTCCTCTACCTACCTTAGAAGAGATACAAAAAGACAGAAGGACAGGGAGCAGGGGGTTTGTGTGTAATAGTGCTGTTCTGTGGGGTCTTTTTTAGGAGAAAGGTTCCTGCTCCCACACCCTCCCCCACAAAGTCCTATTCTCTAGCACTAGCAGGATAATTTATAGACCTTTCCATGTCCTCCTCCTAAGATCTCCAGGGAGCTGGGTCAATTCCTTGGGTATCTCTAAGACTTTTGTGTGTGTGTGGCATTGAGGATGGAACCCAAGGTTCATGTTTGATAGACAAGTGGTCTGCCACTGAGCTCCATCTCAGCTCAGTATCTACCAGCTTATCTATAAACCAGTGTTCTGGGCTGGAGGTCTGGTGGGGAAGGGATGTTAGGAGGTAAGTTGCTCAGGGAGCTTTAGTGGGTGGGAGATGGTCTTAGAAGGAAGGGGTATGTGTGTTATAGTTATCTATTGCTGCATAAAAAATAAATCATCACCCTAAAACTTCATAAAATTCTCCCAGTCAGAAATCAGGAACAGCCTAGCTGAACGGTTCTGGTACAAGGTCTTTCATGAGGCTGCTGCTGAAGCGTGGCCAAAGCTGTGGTCAAGACTTGGCCTGGGCTGGAGGATCTGCCTCCCAGAAGGTTCACTCAGCTGACCGAGGGCCTGATGCCTCGGTTCCCTTCTCAGGACCAAAATGGCAAGTGGCTCTCCTGTGATGGACAGGATGGACAAGACCAAATCTACCATGTCCTCACCATCTGATCGTCAAAGTGACATGCCATCATTTCTGCCCTTATCTATTGGTCACAAGGGTGATTGTGGTTCAATGTGGGAATGGGCAAGATAAGGCTATAAACCAAGGAAGTAGGATTGCTGGGGTCACTTACAGCCAGCCTATCATCAGGGAGCCATGCTTGAGTGACAGACAACCCAAGAGAGGGGAGGGGCATCCCTCATCATCTCCATGGCCAGCCCTCTCATGGACCTGGCAGCCTCATTCTTTATAACTGTCTAGAAATTCTAGAGTTCGAGAAAGGTCAAGTCTGTCAGGCAGGAGGCTATACTGTGGGCATTGAGACCTGTGGCCACTGCTCCTCCTACCTCTGACCTGGTTTTCTAAACTCCATGGGGCAGGTCAGGCCCAGAGACTTTTCCATCCTGCTTCCCTGACCAGGAAGAGGTGTTGGGGTTTAAACCTGAGCTCTTGCTGTTACCCCTCTACAAAGAAAAAAGAACAATAGGCCTAGATTTCCCCTCTGGGCCCCACCCCAAGATGGAGTCTCCTCTTTAAAGAGAATGGGGTTGGGGTGGGGACAGGTTCTATCTGCCCCACTCTGTGGCTGGCAGTTTCTCCAAACTGGGGCTGCAGGTGTCAGCTGGCTGAACACAGGCCAGGCTCTGAGCTGTTCTACCTCTAATCTGTCATGGGTGGAGGACGTCTCTGAGGGCTGCAGAAAGTGGCCATGGAGCTTAGCAGCTCAGGAAATTGCAGCCAGGGTGGAGGTGGGATTGCTCCTTCTAGATCTTGCTTCCAAGGAAAAGCCTTAGAAGCCCATCTAGCTCTTCACCCCATGCACCATCCCCAGCTCTCTTGTAAGAGTGTCAGTGTAACAGCAGATGTCCTCGGAAGGAGGTCACCACAGGGCTGCACCTGGTGCTCCACTTCCCTAGTCGTCGTGGTCGTCGTGTCGTGGTCTTCCCCCCGCCCCCCCCCCGCCTCATCTCCCACCATGCTGGGGGCCCTCTGCCTCCCATCTCCTGTTCTCTCCCACTGGCCTCCTCCCTGTCTTCTAGCCAAGAAGCACAGAATACATGCAGCAAAAACAGCTCTTCACCAAGAACTGGGAGTTTGGAAAGCCCCAGGCTCCATGCTTCCTACCATGTGAGGGGGCAGAGAGCTTGATGGTTTCTTCTGTCAAATGAGGATAGCAAGCTGGCCGTGGTTGTTCATGTCTATAATGCTTAAACTTGGTTGGGAGGCTGAGGTGGGAGGATCTCTAATTGCCGGCCAGTCTGGGCTTCACAGATCTGATAGGATCTGAGATTCTATCTCAACAAAGCAGAACAAAACGTGATAGTTCTTTCTAAAATTTTTATTTTTGTGGTACTAGACTGAACCCAGGGCCTTACACAAGCTGATCTACTGTCGAGCTATCCTCAGTCTTAATTATATATTCATTTATTTTGAGTCAGGGTCTAACTGGCACAGGCTGGCCTAGAACTCCTAATCCTCTTGCCTCAACCTCCCAAGGACTTGGATTGTAGGAGGATTCCCCACGCCTGGATCCAATGTTTTAGCGGACACATCAAATCATAAAAATTGCACATATTAATAGGAGTGCAATAAAATGTATAGATTGATACATATGTTAAGTAATAAATCAAGCTAAACATCTATCTACTTGAAACATTTGTCATTTCATCATAGGGAAATTTTTCTAAATTCTTTCTTCTAGCTTTTTGGGGCCTTGAACTTGTAATATTCCTGTCTCAGTCTCCAAAGTAGTGAGTATTACAGGCCAATGCTGCTGGGCCCAGTTTCTTAAAATTTTTGAAAAGTATAGTGCATTATGGTCTCCTCATTGTACAACAGAACTTTTGTTCCTGTCTAACTTTAACTCAATGTTCACTCATCAACTTTTCCCCATCCCTCCCTCCCCTCATCTTCCTCTACACCCCCCGACCCCCAGCTTCTGGAAACCACTAATCTACTCTCAATTTCTTTTCTTTTCTTTTTTTTTTTTTTTTTTAAAAAGAATTTGTTGCCGGGCGTGGTAGTGCACACCTTTGATCCTAGCACTCTGGAAGCAGAGGCAGGCAGATCTCAATCTCTGTGAATTCAAGGCCAGCCTGGTCTCCATAGCGACTCCAGGCCAGCTGTGATTACAGGAGACCCTGTCTCAAAAAAAGACCAAAAAAATTTATTTTTATTTAATGTGTGAGTATTTTGCCTGAATTTATGTAAGTGCACCCATATCATGCCTGTAGAGGTCAGAAGTGAGCATTGGATCCCCTGGAACTGGAGTTACAAACAGCCACCATGTGGGTGCTGGGAACCAAACCCAGGGGTCCTCTGTAAGAGCAGTCAGTGCTCTTAACCACTGAGTCATCTCTCTAGCCTCCTCAATTTCTTTATAATTTAAAACATTTTTTAATTGACTTATGTGTATGAATGTTTTGCCTGTGTGTATGTAAAGGTACCACATGCCTGTAGAGGCCAGGAGAGGGCACTGGATCCCCTGGAACTGGAGTTAAGGGCAGTAGTTATTGGCCATGTAGATGCTGGGAATGTTCAGTTCCCTGGGTCCTCTTCAAGAGCAGCCAATGCTTTAACCACTGAATCATCTCTCCAGCATCTTGCCTTTGAAATTATTTGTATATGTGGATGTGGATGTATATTTGTGAGTGTAGGTGCCTGCAGAGTCCAGAAGAAGGGTGTTGGAGGCCCTGGAGTTGGAATTAGGGGTGCTGGGAACTAAACTCAGGTCCTCTGCAAAAGCAATATGCACTTTTAACCACCAAGCCATCTCTCCAAGCCCCTCTACTCTCCACTTCTGTTAAATCAACTTTCCCTCCCTCCCTCCAACTCTTAAAAAACGTTTTTTTAAGCTTCCTCATCTGAATGGTTTGGGAACTGTACCTGCCATTTTCGTGAGGATTAAATAAAAACCTCGGTCATATAAAATACATACCAATGTCATCTGCTCACCACAAACTTGCTCTTCCTCTTTTCTTTTCCTCTTTGGAAAGCCCCTCAGGAAGAGTCAGGCTCTTGGTGCCTGTTGACTCCCAGAAGCCTATGTGCTCAGGCAATCCCGGGTCACACACCCGCGGAGTCAGCAGGCCTCTTTAGTCCATCTTGTTCATTGTTTGTAAACTGATGGATCTGAAGGTAGAACCAGGAAATTAGGAGATCTGATTACATAATATCTGGGTTTTGGGAGTGGGCATGGATTTGATCTGAAAACACCTCATATGTATGTATGAAATTCTCAATAAAGTTTTTGTAAAAATTTTTTTAAAATCTGTTTTTTGTTTTGTTTATTACTTTCAAAAGTTGAGCGGAAGCTGGGGGTGGTGGTGCATGCCTTTAATCCCAGCATTCCAGCACTTGGGAGGCAGAGGCAGAGGCAGGAGGATCTTTGTGAGTTCAAGGCCAGCCTGGTCTATATAGTGAGTTCCAGGCCAGCTGGGGCTACTGGGAGACGCTGTCTCAAAAAAGACCAAAACAAAACGAAACAAAACAAAAAAAACCTCAACCAAAAATCAGGCAGAGCTGGCAACTCTGGGTTCATTTTCTATACATTCTGGTACAATTTCTACTATCGAAGGCATGGTATCCTGTCTCATTTACCTTATGTAGTAGACTCCTGAAAGCACTTGTGTTGGAGACCCTGCTGCTGTAGGTTAACTCTCTTCATCCATCCATCCATCCATCCATCCACCCATCCATCCATCCATCCATGAAGTATCAAATAGCCAGGAGTGCCAGGCATGGTGATGCATACCTTTAATACCAGCACTCAGGAGGCAGAGGTAGGCAGATCTTTGTGAGATGTGTGTAGACCACCCTGGTCTACATAGTGAGTTCCAGGCCAACTGGGGCTACAGGAAAATCCTGTCTCAAAAACAACAACAACAACAAACAAAATAAGTTAGAGCTCTGTTGTGTGTATGTGTGTATGTGTGTGTATACACATACATGCAGAGTTGTGGTATTTAATAAAGACAGAGTTTCAGGTGAGGAACATAAAAAACTTCTAGAGGTAGGTGGATGGTGGTGATGACTACACCCATATTTCTAAGACTGAGTCTACGATATTCTCAATTTAACAACAAAGTCCAGAAGATGGAGAAGAGCAACAGGGAAGTTATTCCCCTAACAGCCTCATTGTCAACACAGAACCATTCCACACTTCTGAATGTATAATAAAAGCTTGACTCAGGGCTGGAGAGATGGCTCAGTGGTTAAGAACACTGGTTGTTCTTGCAGAAGAACCGGGTTCGAATCCCAGCACCCACATGGAAGCTAACAACTGTCTGTAACTCCAGTCCCAGGGGATCCGACAGCCTCTT
>NW_008360324.1:2022499-2038758 GCF_000622305.1 Nannospalax galili | reverse complement strand
TTTTGAGACAAAGTCTCCCTGTAGCCCCAGCTGTCCTGGAACTCACTATGTAGACCAGGCTGGCCTTGCACTCACAGAGATCCGCCTGCCTCTGCCTTCCAAGTGCTGGAATTAAAGGCGTGCACCACCACACCCAGCTCTTATTATTTTTATTTTATGTGTGTAAGTGTATAATTGCCTGTGTGTATGTAGGTGCACCCATGTTATATAATGCCTATGGAGGTCAGAAGAGGGTGCCAGGTTCCTCTGGAACTGAATTTATGGACCATGGTTAGCCGTCAGGTGGGAATTGAACCTGGATCCTCTGCAAGAGTAGCCAGTGCTCTTAACTGTGGAGCCATCCCTCCAGCGCCCCCAACACCCTGTATCTGTAGACTGTGTTGTCTCTGCAAATAGCTTATACTTTCCTTCCTCAAATTTTTGTTTTAAAAATGCTCTTTGACAAGAAAGAGTAGAGGTAAAGGGGGTTATGAACAGTGATATATATATATGAAAATATCTTACTGAAACCATATTATTTTGTACACTAAAAATTGTGTGTGTGTGGGGGGGTATACATGTGTGTCTGTGCCTGGACACTCACATGCATAGGTCTGACAGAGAAGGGCATGGGATATCTTCTGCTAAAGCCCTCCACCTTCTTCTTTGAGACAGGGCCTCTCATTGAACCTAAAACTTGCTGTTTAGCTAGGCTGGCTGCCTACAGGCACGCACACTCTTGCCTAGTCTTTAGGTGGGTATTGGGGATTTGAACTCAAGTCCTCCTGCTTTCACATCAAGCACTCTTACCCACTGAACCATCTCCCTAGCTCTAAACAATGTTTTTAGCATGTTGTAGTATATGCCTGTAATTCCAGCCCTTGGCTGACAGAGGTAGGAAGATTGCTGTAAATTTGAGGCCAACCTGGTCTATATAGTGAGGCCCAGGCCGACCAGGGCTACATAATAAGCAGCCTCAAAAAAAGCTGTGTGTGTAGGGAGAGAGGAGGATGAATAAGATGACTCATCAGTTAAGAGCACTGGCTGCTCTTGCAGAGGACCTAGGTTCAATTCCCAGCACCCACATGGCAGCTAACCACCATCCATAACTCCAGTTTCAGGAGATCCAACACCTTCTTCTGACCTCCACAGGCATTACATGCATGCAAAACACTCATATATAAATATCACCCCTGCTTTGGTCTTTTTTGAGACAGGGTCTCCCTGTAGCCCCTGCTGGCCTGGAACTCACTATGTGTAGACCAGGTTGGACTTGAATTCACAGAAATCTGCCTCCCGAGTACTGGGAGTGCTGGGAGTGCAGAGGCAGGCGGATCTCTGTAAGTTTCAGGCCAGCCTGATCTCTATGGCGAATCCAGGCCAGCTGGGGCTACAGGGAGACCCTGTCTCAAAAAGAAAGAAAGAAAGAAAGAAAGAAAGAAAGAAAGAAAGAAAGAAAGAAGGAAGGAAGGAAGGAAGGAAGGAAGGAAGGAAGGAAGGAAGGAAGGAAAGAAAGAAAGAAAGAAAGAAAGAAAGAAAGAACCACTACAAACAAGAGAATTAAAAAAATATTTCTTATTTCTTGGGGCTAGGTATAGTGGAGCCTGCCTTTAATCCTAGCACTCAGGTGGCAGAGGCAGGCAGATCTCTTAAGAGTTCTAGGATTGCCTGGTCTACATAGCAAGTTCCAGGCTATCCAGAGCTACAAAGTGAGACTCTGTCTAAAAAAAATGTTCTTGGCTTATAGGCCTGGTAGATATATTTTCAAATGCTATTTTGGAAGTCTTGATAACTCGTACTTTCCTTGCTGTTTCAGAGACCTCTTGGTCTCAGGGGTTTTGATTTAAAGTCTGGGCCACTAGAATACACCATAATACCAGCACTTAGGGGCCAAGGCAGAAGGATTGCTTTGTTTTGCTTTGCTTTGAGGCAGGGTATCATGTAGCTCTGGCTAGCCTCAAATTTACTATGTAGTAGAGGATGACTTTGAACTCCTGATTCCTCTACTTCTTCTTCCCAAGTGTTGGGACTCTAAGCATGCACCATCATGCCTGGCTTGGCAGAAGGATCTTTTGAATTAAAAGCCAGCCTGGCCGGGCGTGGTGGCTCACGCCTTTAATCCCAGCACTCAGGAGGCAGAGGCAGGCAGATCTCTGTGCATTCAAGACCAGCCTGGTCTACATAGTGAGTTCCAGGACAGCTGGGGCTACAAGGAGACCCTGTCTCAAAAAAAACAAAAAAAAAGAAAGCCAGCCTGAGCTATGTAATGAGTCTGTCTAAAAAAACAAAAGTTTCAGTTTAACAATGTGAGCGTACTTAGTTCCATAGAGCTGTGCATTTTAAAATGGTTTAAATATGAACTGGGATATAGCTCAGTGGCAGAACTCATATTTCACATGTATTAGTCCTTATATTTAATCCTCAGCACCAAAAATAAATAAAATTCAAATAGTTTAGAACTGAGTATGGTGATGCACACCTATAATCCTAGTACTTGGGAGGTGGATGCAGGAAAATTCAGAGTTGAGGGCCATCCTTGGCTATATATCAAGTTCAAGAGCAGCCTGGGCTACATAAGACCCTTTCACATAGAAAACTCATTACCATCAAACAAAATTTAAATGGCTAAAAAGTCAAATGTCATAGTACATAGAGTTTAATATCAATAAACTAACATATACAAATACATTCAACAAATGACTTGGGGGATAGGCAGGGAGCTAGGAAATAATTGGCTGAGAATGATGACTTGGAAATTGATAAAACAATGGCTGGGTGTGGTGGGCCACACCTTTAATTCCAGCACTCTGGAGGCAGAGGCAGGCAGACTGCAATGAGTTCAAGGTCAGTCTGGTCTACATAACGAGTCTAGGCCAGCCAGGGCTATGTAGAGAGACCATGTCTCAAAAAAAAAAAAACAAACAAACAAAAAAAAGAAATTGATAAAATCAAACCAAACCATATTCTGGCCTGCATTGACTCCAATCACGCCCCCGTTATGCTCTGTAACAGTCCCTGTTGGACCATCTAGGGTCAAAAACTCCTCCATCCACCATATGGGAAATATCTATGACACATGGACTTGATTCTAGGAGAGAGGATCACAATTCCAGAAAAAACCCTGGTCCCACAAAGATAAGACCCCAATAAAAAAATCCAGACTCCTGGGGCTGGAGAGCTGGCTCAGCAGTTAAGAGCACTGGCTGCTCTTATAGAGGACTCAGGTTCAGTTCCTAGCACCTACATGGCGGCTAACAACTATCTGTAACTCCAGTTCCAGGGGATCTGACGCCCCCTTCCAGTCTCTGTGGACAATGCATGCATAGTTGTACTTACATACATGCAGGCAAAACAATCATACACATTAAATAAATAAATAAATAAATAGGCATAGTGGCCCATGCTTTTAATCCCAGCACTTGGGAGGCAGATGCAGGTGGATCTCTATGAGTTTGAGGCCAGCCTGGTCTACACAATGAGTTCCAGGCCAGCTGGGGCTACAGGGAGACATTGTCTCAAAAAAGACCTAATAATAAAAAATTAAAAATAAATAAATAAATAATCTAGACTCCAGGGCTGGAGAGATAGTTTAGTCAATGAAGTGCTTTCTCTTGTAAGCCTGAGGCCATGAGTTCAAAATTCAAGTTTGTGGCACCTTGAGCTTGAACGCTGTCCATGTTTTGAGAGTATACTCTGGTCTTGTTCAATTTGCTCCAAGAAACTGTTCTTTGCTGAATCTATTTTTATTAATTTTTGATTTATTTATTTTGGGGGGGACAGGGTCTTCCTGTAGCCCTAGCTGGCCTGGAACTCACTATATAGACCAGGCTGGTCTACATACATCTCACAGAGATCTGCCTGCCTCTGCCTCCTGAGTGCTGGGATTAAAGACAAATACCGCCACACACCTGGCTGATTTTTAAAAATATTTATTTTATTTATGAGTGTATTGCTTGCATGTATCTAAGTTGTACCCCTGTCGTGGAAGGCTCACAGAGGTCAGAAGGGGGCATTGGATCCTCTGGAAATGGAATTAGGACTGTTGTTAGCCTCCATGTTGATAGATAAAATCAGGAGAAAGCACCAGGACACAGACAAGAACTCTGGTGGGATAATTGGCAGGGAAAACACACGGGACAGTCCCCAGTTTGGGATGGAGGAGCTGTCAGTTTACAGGCTGTTGGCTGGGAGCTTTTGTGGGGGGGGGTGTGGAAGGTGAGAATATATATATATATTTGGTCTTTTTGAGACAGGGTCTCCCTATAGCCCCAGCTGTCCTGGAACTCACTATGTAGACCAGGCTGGCCTTGAACTCAGAGATCCATCTGCCTCTGCCTCCCGAGTGCTGGAATTAAAGGCGTGTGCCACCACGCCTGGCATGGAAAATATTTTTAAAAAACAAGTTTGGCTGGGGAGAGAGCCCAGGGCTTATCAGGAGAGAATAGCCTCTATCAAACCGCCTCCTTCTGTTCCTTCTGTCAGCCAGGATCTGGGTCATGGGATAAGGGGTCTATACATTGTGAAGCTTATCATCAGGGGGAAGTAGCTATACATTGTGAAACTTATCAGGAGGAAGTAGCTACACATTGTGAAACTATCAGGGAGAAGCAGCTACACATTGTGAAACTATCAGGGAGAAGTAGCTATATACTGTGAAACTTATCAGGAGGAAGTAGCTATACACTGTGAAACTTATCAGGAGGAAGTAGCTACACATTGTGAAACTATCAGGGGAAGTAGCTACACATGGTGAAACTTATTAGGGAGAAGTAGCTACACATGGTGAAACTTATGGGGGAAGTAGCTTGTACTGAGAGAGCTCCTACATCAGTGGGTCTGGGGTGCAGGGGCTTGTTTATCTTCTAAGATTATCAAAGGGGAAGCAAGCTGTGCCAAAACGCCTCTTGTAGCAGTGGGGTCTTGGGTCATAGGTGTAGGGAGTCTGTTTCTCTTGTCTGCAGGTGGTTACGGTGCTCATTAACTCAGTTCCTGTAATTCCAGAGGGCTTGCAAAACCATGAAGCCCTGTTGCTTTGGGGAGGGGGTTGCTGTAGATCTGAACCCTAACACATATAGGTGCTGGGAACTGAACCTGGGTCCTCTTGGCTGAGCCATCTCTCCAGCACCCCCCTCCCCACACTGTTTTTTGAGATAGTTTCTTACTATATATAGCCCAGGCTGGCCTAAACTTACGGCAATCCTCCTGCCTCAGTTTCCAGAGTGTTGTCACCATCACACCAGCTTTTCCTCAAATTCTTTCTCCAAGGACACCAAAAACATCTGAGAACTTGGTCTGTAATACAGGTATGAAAGGATTGCCAGGGCCAAGGTGCTCGTCCCTTTGACCCACTCACTCCAGACTTCTTTCTTGTGAGAAATAAACTGCAGTCATGGTCAAGCTACTATTTTGAGTTTTTGTCCATTTGAAGCAGTACAGAAGCTCATAGTACTTACAATATACTTCTAGTTGAAGTAAGGCTATTTTATGATAAGATCATTGAGTGCCCTTTATAGTACTTGCCCACTTAGAATGAGATCATTCATTATGGAGTATTTGTGTCACAAGCCAGAGCTTGTGGGATCCTATACCTGTCATATTCGCTATCACATCCCAGCACTGACTAGAGTGTCTTACTTATGCTGGTGGATATTTAGCAGTCCTTGAATACTTGGATGGATGGATGGATGGATGGATGGATGGATGGAGTGGATGGGTGAATGAATGAGTTGGGGGATGGGGGGGGGTGGGGGGGGGGAATGGGTGAGTGGATGGATGGGTGGGTGGATGGCTGGATGAGTGGGTGGGTGGATGGGTGAGTGGATGGATGGACAAATGATTAGATGGATGGGTGAATAGATGGATGGGTTTGGACAGGAGCAGGGTCACAAACTTAGTTGCCTACAGAAGCCTGCTTGGTAATGTAATTAAGAAGGGCAGGCTGGCTATAAGCTATAGGGCTGGTGTTTGCATAGCTACCTGCAAGAAAGAAGGCCTGAAGGTCAGGAATGATAGCACATGCCTTTAATCCAAGCACTCAAAGAGGCTGAGGCAGGTAGATCTCTGTGAGTTTGAGCCCAGCTAGGGGTACATAGTGAGACCCTGTCTCAAAAAGCAAACAAATAAAAATGGCCTGGCTGCTTTTAAAGAACAGCAATAAGTTATGCCTAACAATTTCACTTAAATTCATTAGCTAAAACTGGGTCACTTGGTCATATATGACTTAAAGGAAGAGTTGAAATGTCTTAAATCTGGATAGTTAAAGTTAGGCATGGGAGCACAGGGTTGTCATTCCAGGAAAGGCTGAAGATAGGATTGCTTAAGCCCAGGAGTTGGAGACCAGTCTGGGCAACAAGGTAAGATCTCATCTCAAAAATAAATAATAATTTAGGTAGTTCTGAGCTCATCTAAAAATTGAGAGTTCTTGGACTGGAGAGATGGCTCAGTGGGTAAAAAGTATGCCGCACAAATGTGAGAACATGAGTTTGGGTGCCCAGATTCCACAAAAAGCCAGCTGGATACAATAGCGCATGTCTGTAATTCCAGCACTGCTATGGTGAGATGGAAGTCTGAGACAGAAGAATCCCAGGAATCTCCAGGGTCAGCTGCCCTGGCACATGAAGCAGCGAACCAGTGACCCTTTCTCAAACAAGGAGGAGGGTGCCGGCCAACGTGGCAAGGTTGTCCTCTGACCTCTATACATGTGCAATGACACACACGCCCCTGTATTCATAAACAAGAACATACACATAGCACTTATCACACACGCTAAGAAAAATAATTGAGCATTCTACTACTAAGAAGGAAGAGAAAACCAACTTGGGAAACAACTGAAAAGCTAAGATCTGAAAAACAGATAAAAGTTCCCTAGATTTGTGGTTCTCAAAATCTAAGTGTAAGCTGTAGACCCCAGCTCTTCCTCAGGGTCTTAAAGAGCAAGCTGTCTTCATAAAATGACAGGACATTATTTGCATCTGTTACTATGTGGACATTACAATGATGTTGAAAACACTCTGAGGTGAAACTGCTGCCTGGACACAAATCAAGGCAGTGGCACCAAAATGTACCATGGTCTTTCACTGCCAGACACTTAAAAAAAAAAAGCCTGTTCTATTGAAGAATGTCTTTGATGAAGCAGTAAACACTAACTGTATTAAAACGCAACCATTGAGAACAATGCATTATGAAGGAGAAGCAGCATACAGGGCTTTTTCCTGAAGACAACTCAGGTGGTTTCTCAAGTAGGAACACTTGTATTATATTAATTATATTATATTATTATATTATATTATATCGCTGGTGTTACAAGCTGAACTAGCTACTTTTAAAAAAATCTCCCTTTTAGCTGGGGGTGGTGGCGCACGCCTTTAATCCCAGCACTTGGGAGGCAGAGGCAGGTGGATCGTTGTGAGTTCAAGGCCAGCCTGGTCTACATAGTAAGTTCAGGTCAGCTGGGACTGCAGGGAGACCCTGTCTCAAAAAGACAAAAAAAAACAAAAAAACAAAAAAACAACTCCCTTTTATTTTCTTAAGATTTTTTTATGAGGCTACAGAGATGGCTCCCCAAGTTGTTTCTGGTCAGTGTTAGTTTTTTGGGGGTCTTTTCTGAGACAGAGTCTCCCTGTAGCTCCAGCTTGCTTGGAACTCGCTATATAGACCAGGTTGGCCTAGAACTCATAGAGATCCACCTGCCTCCACCTCCCAAGTGCTGGGAGTAAAGGGGTGTGCCACCATGCCTGGTTTGGTCAGTGTTTTTTTCTCAGCAATGGAAGGTAACTAGGACAGGGGCCATGTACTCTAAAGGGCTTACCTAGGCCTTTTCTGCACAGAAGACATACACACAAGATTCTTCTTGTTGTTTTGAGACAGGGTCTCCCTGTGGCCCAATCTCTCCTGTAACTTGCTATGTAGACCAGGCTGGCCTTGATCTCACAGAGATTCTCCCGCCTGCCTCTGCCTCCTAAGTGCTGCAATTAAAGGTGTGCATCACCAGACCCGGCTTATGCCAGATTCTAACCATGCTTTTTAATCTTGGCAATAGGGAAGCTGTCTGGCTACCTACTCAGCCTCAGGGAATGGCATGAGGTAAAACCAGAGCAGGACAGCTTTAGCAGCAATGGGAGCCATGTTGGCCCTGGCTGTTTACCTCTAGGTTGTTTGCCATCTATAACCAGCTGACTTATTGGGCCAGTTGGGCAATGTAACCTAAATTTTCCATTGATATAGTCTTTTTTATTTACTCTTTTTTTTTTTAGGTATATAGCCCAGACTGGCCTTGAACTTGTGATTCTTCTGCCTCACTTTCCCAAGTGCTGGGATTACACGTAGTGCCACCAAGTCCTGCTTCACGTCGGCCGGATCTGACTGTGTCAGCTTTACAATCTTTCTCTGTCTCGCCACCCAACAGGCAGCAGTGACATTCTAAGCTTTAGCCTGATTCTGCTTAACTATTTCCAGTGCAGCATTTCAACTTCGACAACTTCTTCAGCTATTAGCTGAAGATGGAGGGGAGGGACCCCAGGGGGTTGGCTCAGGTCCTGGGTGTGGAGGAGCCTCACTACCAAGGCTTCCTGTCTCTTCATTTACGAAGGGCTTTGCAAAAGTAGAAAAACTCTCTCCCCAACTAGGCACCTGTTCACAAAGCTGCGGACCCTCAAAGATAACACCTGTGCAAGAAGCAGAAGGAAGGACTGGCCATAGGTAAGAGGGGCACGTGGATTTCATTCTTTCTGAGGGGTTGGAAGGGGCAGCAGACATGGCGGCCGATGTGCGGGAATATTCTGGATGCAGTTTTCTGCCTGGAGCTCTGGCCCAGTTCTCTTGCATTTCTCTCAGAACTGGTCATGAACAGTGATCTCCCACTGGAATTGTGAGCTTCAAAAGGCACTAAGTCATACTCATTTGTGCCCCCGCCCCCTACCCAGGCATAGAACAGTACCTGGAGCAGCGGGTACTCAAGCTCACTGAGTAGAACGCAAGATCAGAGAGGCCATGGCTGAGAAAGACGCAGATGGCAGTGGGGCCTGGGGCGGCTGGGGAGGAAGTAAAGATGGGAAGAGAGAGAAAGCAGAAACTGAGTTAAGGAGAGGAGAGAAAAAGAACGAGCAGGTGTTGAGGAGGAAACACAAGGCATGAAGAGGAAAATAAAAACAGAAAAAGCAGGAAAAGCAAGGACTTTTCCTTTCACTACAAATTTGCACCAAGGATCACACCTAGAAATGTTTCATTAGTCCATGTGGTCTTTTAAAGATTCTTTTGTGTTAACGTGTATTTTGAAACTTTTGCCTTCTTTTGTGAATTTCTAGGAGTTGTTTTTTTGAGACAGGGTCCTGCTATGTTCCTGGGCTGGTCTCAATCTCCTGGGCTCAAGTGATCTTCCACCCCATCTCCCTAGTCGTTGGTAACAAGGTGCTTGCCTGAGTGCTGGGATTGATATTTAGGATTTTTGGACAAATGTCTAAAGACACCTTTAATTAGCTTGAGTAAGGGAAAATTAAGATTCTCAGAAAGTGTGAAAATTGTGCCCTTGTTTATGAAATGTTATAAAGGAATAGATAAAATTTTGGGGGTAAACATGTTAAAAAAACTGATTCTAGTCAGGCATGATGGCATGTGACTTTAATCCCAGCATTTGGGGGGCAGAGGCAGGTGGATCTTTGTGAGTTTGAGGACAGTCTGGTCTACACAGTGAATTTTAGGCCAGCTGGAGCTACAGGGAGACCCCCGTCTCAAAAAGACAAAAAAGGGGTTGCGGATTTAGTTCAGTGGTAGAACGCTTGCCTAGCAAGTGCAAAGTCCTGGGTTCGGTCCTCAGCTCTGGAAAAAAAAAATAAAAATAAAAAAGACAAAATATCAAAAAGACAAAAAATAAAAATTGATTCTAAGAGAATTGGTCTTTGCTGTCTCAAGAGGCCAGCAGAGTTAGAAAAAAGATCCCAGTGGGATGGGTGGGGAGTGGGCATGAGGCAGGACTCAGTAGTCCTAAAGATGAGGTGAATTATAGAACTCTAGCCTCCTGCCACCAAACCCTCAGGCCTTGCCCCTCTCCTAACACCACGTGGTCTTGGAGCCATGCTGTGCCCCTGAGTGTCCTCTGCCTGCAGTTCATAGACTTATTCTGGGAGAGAGTCTCCTGGGGTACAGTATGAGCTCTCAAAATAGAAAGGTTCCATTCTTGATAATTCAAAGATTCTACTGCCATTGGAATAGCTCGTCCTGAATGTCCTGCTCTTATAGAGCACATTGTTAGTTTTTTTGCCTTTTTTTTTCTTTTTTGAATGCAAAACTGGGAGAAGGGCCTGATGAAGATCACTGCTGTTTCTTGTTCTGACAACTCCTCGGGCTGTCTTAGAGTCTGTTGGCTGATACAAAATGGCCGCCTGAGGAGCGAGTTCCAGATACTTGGGAGCCACTTTACTCTTCAGCTTGGGGCACTCACAGAAGAGGTCTGACTCTAAATAGGAACTCCCCTTCTACCTGGTTCAAGGCTTAGGCTTCATTCTTGGCCACAGTGGTGAAGTGACAGAGATTGGAGTTGGGTGCCTGGGGTCCAGAACATTTTAGATGCGTAGTAACTGTCGAATGAAATACCTTCGACGACAATGGGAAATCAGATGAGTGCTGGGAGGATGCTGATAGGTGGGTGTTGAGGTTTGTAGGAGGTGAAGGGTGAGCTCTGTTTGTATTTCTGTTTATGCCTTTCTATCGGAGACAAGGGAAGGAGGGGGGCACAGAGTCCCCCATGTGGGCATTTGAGACAAAGGAGACAGAGGTTGCAGCCACCAAACCACAAGGGTGGCTTAGAGGGTCACATTTCTAGGAAGTTTACATGACGCCAGTCAGCAGTTGAAGGGTATGTGGCAGGGGGCACATCCCACACTGGGCTTGAGTGGGCTGACTTGGGGGCCATGAGGGGAAGATAAAAGTGCTTGTGGGACCACAGACTGTCACTGTGGTGGGGATATGCTGGGGCTTTGCCCTCCCCTCCCATCTCTGGGGACCCTGATGAGAGCAGCAGGAACCTCAAGCACCTGGGGGATGTGTGGTACCTGTTGCCATTTTGACAGCATCCCCTGCTTGGTCCCTTCTTTGTCTCTTTTGGTCTAGTGCTCTCTGCACGTACCCTGCCTGCCTCTTCTCTGCCTTTTCTGTTCTTTGTGTGATAGCAGATCCTGTGAAGGGTGGCTGTTGCTTTAATGACCTTTCTGAGTCCCTCCCTCTCTCCTTCCCTCCTTCCTTCCCTCCTGTCCTCCCTTGAGGCCTTTGTGGGTTTCTCAAATCTGTCCACTTTTCTTTGTACACTGTGTCCCTCCTACTCTGTGGCCATTTCCTGGTACATCCACCCCTCAGGTCCAGCCCATGCTGCAGCTTCCTGTCAGATCAAGGTTAGCAGAGAGCCTACTGGCCTGCCAGAGGCTGGGCTGCTTGCTTTCAGGGCTGTTTGTGTACTAGACTTTAGTGACTGCCGGAGAGGGGAAGGATGAGAAGAAGAGGCAGAGGACACTCCAGAGGAAAAGAGAGCAGCCCAGAGGATAGATACAGGGAATTGAAGACTAGAGGCATAAGCATGGAAAACAAAGATTCAGAAATGCAGATGTGAGCAGAGGAAGGGGGGAGGGGTGGGGACACAGCAGCCAGTCAGCCCTCGCAGCCTCTCCCAGGGGTGAAGGTACACAGGATGCTACTGTAGTGAGGTAGAGCACTTCTGGGGAGACTGAGGATGTGGGAATCAAAGGCCAGGTCTCTGGGTGGCAGCGGAAGCCTAAAGCACCAAAGTGAGCTGTGGCTGGAAACCCACAGCCTCCTCCACTAAACCAAATCCTGGCGTGTGATGGGGCAGCTCTGGGAGCTGGAGGCAGTGAGGTCACCCTCTGTATAGACTCCAGAATGTGGAGTCGGGAGACAAAGTGGCCACCGTCTGGGAAGGGCCAAGAATGCCCTCCTCATAGCTTAGGCATCTTTACCAGGACGAGATAAATTTAGACCCTAGAGGAGGGGTAGCCCACATGAGACTTTGTTCCTATGTTAACCCTCTGCTCATCAAAGTTCTCCATCTGGGATGGGGAACAGTAGGAACCCTTTTGGGTGTGACCCCTACCTTCTTTTGTCACCACACATCTCCCTTGAATGTTCTCTATGCCCCACCCTGTGCTAACTGTGCTAACTTGTAAACAGTTTCCTCAGTGATTATAGTGGCTAGTGAAGGAGTCTTGTTCTCACTTTTCCCAGAAATCTCCCTTTTGACCTCTTCACTTCCCCATTCTCTGGTTTAAGCAAAATGTATCCTATCTGTCTGTCTATCTACTTATCTGTCTGTCTAGTTTATCTCTGTGTATCTATCATCCATCTGTCCATCCATCTCAAGCATCTAGTGTAATGTTACATTCAGGAAAATTCTTCTTTCAGGCCAATGTAGGGATTGGACAGGGGTATTTCTTAGCTTCTCCAAAACCTTACTGGGGAACAAGTCTCTAACTCCTCCTCTGACAGGGAGTGCTATGGCCCTATCAGGACTTATGTATTTGGGGGCCAGGGAAAAGTGCTTGTGCAAGTCTGCTAAGGTCATTCCCCAGCGCCTACATACCATGTCAAGGTGAAAGGGCCTGAAGGACAAAATCAGTAGCAGCCAGTCCCCTTAGTGGAGTTCAGGTATAGAGGCTGGAGAACAAACAGCATGGATTGGGATGCCTTGGCTCCATCCAGGCCAGGGCTGGGATGTGCACGTTCACTTCAATAGCCTTCCTTCCTTCCTTCCTTCCTTCCTTCCCTCCCTCCTTCCCTCCTTCCCTCCCTCCCTCCCTCTTTTCCTTCTTCCCTCCTTTCTTTCCTTCCCTCTTTCCTTCTTTGCATTTCCACATTTGTAATGCTGAGGATGGAACCCAGGCATGCTAAGCACGCCCTCTACCATTGAGCTACATCCTAAGCTTTAAATGATCCATTTTGTTTATTTTTAAATATTTTATTTATTATTTTATGTGTATGAGTGTTTTGCCTGTATGTATGTAAATGCACCTGTGTCATGCAATGCCCATGGAGGCTAGAAGAGAGCACTGGATCCCCTGGAACCAGAGTTGTGGACAGTTATTAGCTGCCATGTGGGTGCTAGGAACTGAACCCAGGTCCTCTGCAAGAACAGTCAGTGCTCTTAACCACCAAGCCATCTCTCTAGTCCCTAAATGATCCATTTTCAAAGCAGAACTAATACATTAATAATAACAATATATTGAGCACAGGAACTTACTTGACAGCATCAGTGATTTACCTTCCTCCATCCCATTCAGTTTGCCTTAGGTTAAGCAGACTCATTTGCCACGGGTGCCAGGCCTGTGGTGGCTGTGCAGCTGCCTGGACTGTCATCCCTGTCCTTGTGGAGGAGCTAAGTAGTGGGGAAGAGATTACACAAATCTTTCTATTGTAAGGTGGAGGATGGGACATGCCCAAGAGGGTGTCAACAGGGAACTGAGGGAGTTCAGAGCAGGCAGATTGCTACAGAGCGCCACAGTTGAAGAAGGATCAGGCTTGGGAGAAAGAATAGTAAGTCTTTGTGTATATCTTGTCTTACCAGCCTCGACTCCCCAGCACATGAGGTCAAGTCCCAGGATCCTAGGATGCATTCTAGCACCTTCACATACTGGCCTGGTTCAATGGGCTCAGTCCCCATCACTTTGCTATCTTCTCCATGAGACCATTTCTGGTTTCAACTGACAAGTCATTCTCATCCATATTTTTTTTTATTTTGAGACAGGGTTTCCCCGTACCCCCATCTAGCCTGGAACTAGCTATGTAGACCAGGCTGGCCTTGAACACACAGAGATATGCCTGCCTCTGTCTCCTGAGTGCTAGGACTAAAGGCATGTGCCACCATGCCAACAGAGAGCTATATTAAAAAAAAAGAAAGGGGCTGGAGAGATGGCTAGTGGTTAAGAGCACTAGCTACTCTTGCAGAGGACCCGGGTTTGATTCCCAGCACCCACATGGCGGCTATGACCCGTCCTTAACTCCAGTTCCAGGGGAATTCGAAGCCCTCTTCTGACCTTGAAGGCATTGCACGACACAGGAGCACTCACATACGTGCAGGCAATACACTCATACACATAAAATAAAAATAATAAAATATTAAAAAAATTTTTTTTGATGTGTGTGGGTGTTTTGCCCATATTGTGCAGTACCAATGGAGGCCAGAAGAGGGCGTTAGATTCCCTGGAAATGGAGTTATGGACAGTTGTTAGCTGCCATGTGGGGCCTGGGAACTGAACCTGGGTCCTCTGGAAGAGCAGCCAGTAGTGCTCTTAACCACTGAGCTATCTTTCCAGCCCCTAATTTTGTTTTTTTTAAGACAGGATTTCATGTAGCCCAGGCTGGCTTCTAACTGGCTATGTAGTTTAGGAGAACCTTGAACTCCTGATCTTCCTGCCTTTACCTCTAGAATGCTAGGATTACAAGGTGTGTAACACCATACCCAGTTTATTAGGTGTTGGAGATTAAACCCAGGGTCTTATGCATGCTAGGGCTTTGCTTTCAATTTCTCTTGACAGTGGAGCAGCCTAGGTTTTAGCAAGTAGGCAGGAGACTCAACCAAACCACAATAAAGGGCCAAAGATGTAGCTCAGTGATTGAGCTCTTGCCTAGCATGTGCAAGATACTGGGTTTGTATCCCTGGCATCACAAAACAAACAATGCAGCCTAGATACAAGGCGCATCTGTAAACATACTATGCATTTAAAAAACAATAATCAGGGATTGGACAGGTGGCTCAGTGGTTAAGAGCATTTGGGGCTCTTGTAGGGGACCCAGATTTGGTTCTCAGCACCCACATGGAGGCTCACAACTGCTTCTAACTCCAGTTCCAAGGGATCCAACACCTTCCTCTGGTATGCACTCATACACATAAAATTTCTTTTTTAAAAAAGAATTTTATTTATTATTTTTATGTGTATGAGTGTATTGCCTACATGTACGTGAGCACACCTGTGTCATGCAATGCTGCCAAGTTCAGAAGAGGGCTTCAGATTCCCCTGGAACTGGAGTTAAGGATGGTTTGTAGCCGCCATGTGGGTGCTGGGAATCAAACCTGGATCCTCTGCAAGAGCAGTCAGTGCTCTTAACTGCTGAGCCATCTCTCCAGCCCCAAAATTTCTTTTAAAATTATAATAATTTCAGGGAGTGGTGGTGCACATCTTTAATCCCAGCACTTGGGAGACAGAGGCAGGCAGATATCTGTGAGTTCAAGGTCAGCCTGGTCTACAGAGTTCCAGGCCAGCTGGGGCTACAGAGAGACCCTGTCCCAAAAAGAACAAAAAAAATTATAATAATCAGGGCTAGGAGTTGATGCTATAGTAGAGAACTTACCCAGCATGTTGGAAGCCCTGAATTCTGCCTCCATTACTAAAAACAAATCAAAAGCTAACTTAAAATATCAGTATATTAGTAGAATGATACAATTTCTATCTAGAACTGGTTTGTCACAGGTTTCTGAAGTTGGGCCTATTATATATGTATATATTCTTTACATGAAGTGGAATTGCTTATCTTTGCTTATACTTTTCTTTTTTAAAAGATTTTAATTATGTGTGTCTGGGGCAGGGGCGGGGGTATTGGGGGGGGTGTTGTGCATGTGAGTGCAGTGCCTGCAGAGGCCAAGAGAGGGTATCAGACTCCTGGAGCTGGAGTTAGAAGCAGTTGTAAGCCTATGGACCTGGGAACTTCAGCAAGCGCTCTTGACCACTGAACCATCTCTTCATCTCTTCAGTCTCTGTTTTTTTGTTTCTGTTATTTGTTTTGTTTTATTTTATGTGTATGAGTGTTTTGCCTGCATGTACGTAAGTTCACCATGTGCATGTACCCACAGAAGCCAGAAGAGGATACAAGATCCCCTGGAACTGAAGTTACTGACATTTAGTTAGCTGCTCTGGGAATGCTGGGAACCTAACAAGAGTCTTCTGGAAGAGCAGCAAGTGCTTTTAATTGCTGAGTCATCTCTCCGGCCTTTGTGGGGTTTTTTTTTGTTTGTTTGTTTGTTTTTGTTTTTTGAAATAGAATCTCATAATGTAGCCCTGGCTGGCTAGAAATCACTATCTAGACCATACTGGCCTTGAACTCACAAAGATCTGTGGTGAGACACAGGATGTAGTCCTAAGTAGTTTGCCTCCTGAGTGCTGGGACTGGGATTGAAAGCCTGTGCCCAATGCACTATATATATATATATATATATGTTTGGGTTTTTTTTTTTGAGACAGGGTCTCTCTGTAGCCCCAGCTCTCTTGGTACTCGCTCTGTAGAAAAGG
>NW_008360324.1:2018869-2022404 GCF_000622305.1 Nannospalax galili | reverse complement strand
TTGCCTGCTTGTAGGTAAGTGCACCCGTGTCATGCAATGCCTGCGGAGGTCAGAAGAGGCTGTCAGATCTCCTGGGACTGGAGTTACAGAAAGTTGTTAACTGCCATGTGGGTGCTGGGATTTGAACCCTGGTCTTCTGCAAGAACAACCAGTGTTCTTAACCACTGAGCCATCTCTCCAGCCCCTATACTTATATTTTAAAAGTGTAAGCAAAGCAAAAGTCTAAACTAAAAAGAGGTATTTCTCTATGTGGACTTGAACAGCTTTTTTCATGAACTACTTGTTAAAAACTTCAAGTAATTAACAAAGCATCTCAAAACATTTTTTGCATGTGTGTGTGTGGGGGGGTGCATGTGTGTTTGTATGTGTGTGCACATGTATGTGGAGACCTCAGGTTGACATTGGGTATCTTCCATGATTGCTATTTTATTGAGGTGAAGTCTTTCAGTTGAACCCAGAGCTCACATGTTGGCCACTCTAACTAGCCACCTTGCTCCAGAAATCCTGTCTCTGCCTCCCAAGTGTTAAGGTTACAGGTGGCCTGAATTGCTTGCCTGGCTTTTAAGTGGGTTCTTGGGATCCAAACTCCAGTCCTCACACTCTCACTGATTAAGAGAAGTAATATTCTTTTTTAAAAATTATTTTATTTCTTATTTTTATTTGATATGTATGAGTGTATTGCCTGCATGTATGTAAGTCCACCCATGTCATGCAATGCCTGCAGAGGTCAGAAGAGGGTGTCGGTTTCCCTGGAACTGGAGTGAGAACAATTGTCAGCCACCATGTGGGTGCTGGGAACCAAACCTGGGTCCTCTGCTAGAGCAGCCAGTGTTCTTAATTGTTATAGGTCAGAGTTTGCAAAAAAAAAAATCACCAGTACCACTTTAAGAAAAGTAGCAAGGTAAATTTTATTTTTCAACCGGCCGGGCTGTCTATCTCGGGAGTAGAAGCATCCCTGATGATTGTCAGGTCAGAGTTTTTATAGGATTACAGAAATATTATTCAAACAGGACACTTGTGAACCAATCAGGTTTGTACAACATAGCAGAACTTTGAATCTATTAATCAACAACCAATCATTATATAGACATACAGTGATACCAGTCATATAACTTGGAAATCAACTTTGTAATTTTAAAATTAGTCAACTTCCTAGCCATAACAAGTATAGTAAGAAAGCTGGAATCAGCAGTTACCGGTGGTCAGACAATAACAGGGTGGTCTTATACTTTGTGTCAAGGTGACCTAAAATAGCAAGCGAGTTACAGAAGCGAAAACAAGCAGTCAGCCAGATGTAGCATGTCTGAGATTAGCACATTCTACTGGTTTTATGATTGAGCTATTTCTTAGAATTCAAGGCTGTCATCTCTTTTTAAATATTTTCCATAACTGAAAAGAGGTTACTGTTAAATAGCTATTCTGAGCAAGATGGAGTAACTTAGGTTAAGTTGCTAATATAGTTCATTAATCACTGAGCCATCTCTCCAGCCCCTGAAGTTATATTCTTATAACCAAACTGTATTCTTATATAATGTCCTTTTAAACTTAGGCCATTTGAAGTTTCTCCTTGTTTTACTTACTAGGTAGATATCTTAAAATACAACTCTGTGATGTTTTGGTACCCAGGGATGTTTTATTGCTCTGTCTCTGTGATGTGTTCACTACTAGGAGATACTTTGTTACTCTGTAATACCTTGAAGCTCTGTGATGCTTTCCACTCACCATGTCTAATATTCTATTTATTTATTTATTTTTTATGTGTATGAGTGTATTGCATGCATGTATGTAAGTGCACCTGTGTCTTGCAATGCCCATGAAGGTCAGAAGCTCTAGGGCATTGGATCCCCTGGGACAGGAATTATGAACAGTTGTTAGCTGGAAACTGAATCTGGGTCCTCTACAAGAGCCAGTGCTCTTAACAGCTGAGCCATCTCTCCAACCCCATGGCTTTGAACTCTTGATTTTTCTGCACCTACTTTTCAAGGGCCTGCCACCACATCTAGCCTTGTATTTTATTTTTAGTTTTGAAACAAGGTCTCATTGGATAATCCATACTGGTTTTGGATTCATGGTTTCCTGATCTCAGCCTCCTGAGTGATGGGATTACACATGTGTACCTTCATAGCAGGGTAGAAGATTGTACCTCTTAATATAAGCACCTAAAACTGTATTTGACATCCATGAATATACTAATCTCTCTATATGTGTGATATGATGCTATCTTAGGATGCTAAAACTGTTACTGTTACTAATATCACCCAATCTTAATGTGGCACAGCATTTTGTGGCACATTTCTGCAGGGTATCTGCTTAATGTATGCAAATACTGCTCTCTGGGCTGTTTAGGAAGGTCCTGAGGGGAAGAGAGTTTCTCTGTGCCCCAGGCCCAAGAAATACCTGAGGACTAACAACTTCTCTCTCCTTCAGTCCCTGCTGTTTTTTGCAGGCTCAGATCCCTGATGACTCAAACCCCCGTCTACCTTGGCAAGGCCACAATGTACGGAGGATTATCTTTTAGGAATTTGCTCCTGGTGGTGCAATTGGGTGAGTATTCAGACTTGGGGTCCAGCAGCAGATGGTATGGGAGGTGAGGCAGATGGGAAGATGCAAGGGGGAGGGGCTCAGAGGGAGACAGCTTGATCTTCTTCTTTTCTACCCAGCACAACTCCCAGCTGTCACTCAAGGAAAGACAGTGGTAATAGGTAAAGCTGGGGATTCAGTGGAACTGCCCTGCAAAGCTTCACAGAGCAGAAGCATGCCCTTCAGCTGGAAATATACTGACAACACAAAGATTTTGGAAAGTCAGAGTACCTTCGTGGCTAAAGGTAGGATTCCCTATCACACTCTAGCCCAGGGAGGAAAACAGTGAAGTGAACATGCTTGCTGTCAGACACCTGCTCTGGAAAGCTCTATGATCCTCAAAGCCTACCCTGACAAAAAAATCAGTGGCCTTCTTTCCTGGAATTTCTTTTGTCCAACAACTGATGGTAAATGGTTTCTGGTTGGCTACTAATTTTACTATGTTAATATTCATGGCTTTAATGAACATTAGAAAAAATGGTCAAAGAAGAAAAAAGAAAAGAAAAAATGGTCACATAAAATACATGATTTCAGCAGGTGTGGTGGCACACGCCTTTAATCCCAGCACTCTGGAGGCAGAGGCAGGTGGATCTCTGTGAGTTCAAGGCCAGCCTGGTCTACATAGTGAGTTCCAGGGCAGCTGGGGCTACAGGGAAACCCTGTCTCAAAAAGGCCAAAAAAAAAAAAATCCATGATTTCAAGAATATTTGTTCAGGGGCTGGAGAGACGGCTTGGTGGTTAAGGGCATGGCTGCTCTTGCAGAGGACCAGGTTCAGTTTCCCGCACCCACATGGCAGCTAACAACTGTTTCCAACTCCAGTTCCAGGGGATCTGAGGCTCTCTTCTGTCCTCTGCAGACATTGCATACATGTGGTACATTTACATACATGCAGATAAAACACTCATGCACATAGAATAAAAATAAAATTTTTTAAAAATTTTAGGGGGCTGGAGA
>NW_008360324.1:2013838-2018674 GCF_000622305.1 Nannospalax galili | reverse complement strand
TTTGGCCTTTTTGAGACAGGGTCTCCCTGTAGCCCCAGCTGTCCTGGAACTCACTATGTAGACCAGGCTGGCCTTGAACTCACAAAGATCTGCCTGCCTCTGCCTCCCAAGTGCTGGGACTACAGGCGTGTGCCACCACGCCCGGTAGAAGAATATTATTATTATAGACTAATGTAGACGATATTTTGCTTACTCCCATTCAAAGCAATAGCACAAGTTGAACTAGGGGTGTAGCTCAATTGTAGAGTACTTGCCTAGCGCGTGTAAGGTCCTGTGTTTGATTCCCAGCATTTTAAAAAAAAAGCAATGGTTAACATCCTATGATGTAGTGCTTAGAAGGCTAAAGTGGGAGGATGGTAAGTTATGGGACTGCTTAGTGAAACTGTCTCAAAAATAAATAAATTGAGAGCTGGAGAGATGATACAGAGCATTGGCTGCTCTTGCAGAAGACCTGAGGTCAGTTCCTAGCACCCACATGGAAGTTAGCAGCCATTTATAACTCCAGAGCCAAGGAATCTGTTGCCTTCTCTGGCCTCTGCGGGCATTGCATGACACTGGTGCATCTACATACATGCAGGCAAAACACTCCACTTGTATGACATAAAAATAAAAAACCAAGGCTGGGCGTGGTGGCACACGCCTTTAATCCCAGCACTCGGGAGGCAGAGGAAAAAATATAGTCTTAAAAACCGAACACATTTTTTAAAAAATATTTTTTATTTATTAATTTTATTTTATGTGAATGAGTGCAAGAGCAGCCAGTGCTCTTAACCACTGAACCATTTCTCCAGTCCCCCCCAAAACTGATGCTACATAAAGAAAGTATATAGATTTGGTTAAAACTATGTATGAAATCTATGAACGATTGATGTTTGGAAAACACAGCTCCATTGAAGCCTCTCGTATTACTGGTTAGGAATCTGAGGCCCAGCCCCAAGCTTTTGTGTCCACTTAGAGCAGAGATGGGACTAGAGCTCTGGTCTTTTGACTTTTAGGCCTAGGACCTCTCCCTGAAAGTTAGTCTCAATGCAATCAAATCTTGGTTGTTTTATTATTTTTTTATTTTAAAATTATTTTTATTTAATATTTTTATTTTGTGTGTATGAGTGTATTGTCTGCATGAAGGTAGGTACACCCATGTCATGCAATGCCTGCAGAGGTCAGAAGAGGGCGCTGGATCCATTGGAACTGGAGTCACAGATGGTTGGTAGCTGCCATGTGGGTGCTGGGAACCAAACCTGGGTTCTCTGCTAGTGCTCTTAACCACTGAGCCATCTCACCAGCTCAGCTTTATTTATTTTTTAAAGATGGTATGGTGGCACGTACCTTTAGTCTCCGCACTTGGGAGGCAGAGGCAGGTGGATGTCTGTGAGATTGAAGCCTGCCTGGTCTACATAGTGAGTTCCAGGACAGCTGGGGCTAAAAGGAGACCCTTTCTCAAAAAAACCAAAAAAAAAAAAAAAAAAAATTTATGGGTTGGAGAGGTGGCTGATTATCCTTGCAGAAGCCCTGGGTTCAGATCCCAGCACCCACATGGCGGCTAACAACTGTCCGTAACTCTAGTTCCAGGGTATCTGACAGCCTCTTCTGTCCTCCATGGGCATTGCACAACATGGGTGCACTTACCTACACACAGGCAAGACACACACATAAAATAAAAATAATAAATAAAATATTTTTTAAATGATTTTATTTTTAAATTTTTATATGTATGAATGTTTTGCCTGCATGTACGTAAGTGCATCATGTGTGTGTCTGGTGCCCATGAAGGCCAGAAGAAGGTGTTGGGTCCCTTGGAACTGGAGTTACAGATGGATATTAGTCACCATGCGGGTGCTGGGAACCAGTGCTCTTAACTGCTGAGACATCTCTCCAGCCCTAAATTTTAAAAAATTAAATGTTTAACAATTCAGAAAGGCATAGTCACACAAAAATCTACATACAGGAAGTTATAATGACTTTATTTATGCACGTCATGTGTATATGTGTACATCTATATGTGTACCACAGTACACATGTGGGAGTCAGGGGACAATCTTGGGTATAAATCCTCACCTAGCAACTTAATTTCTCTTTTTCTTAATTTCTTTCTTTCTTTCATGCTTTTTTAAAAAAAATTATTTTTATTTTATGTGTGTGTGTGTATTGCCTGCATGTAGGTAAGTGCACCTATGTCGTGCAATGCCCATGGAGGTCAGAAGAGGCTATCGGGTCCTCTGGGACTCAAAGCAAGCATAGTGAATGTGCCCTGTATCAATGAATTCAAAGGCCCCCTTTGCCCTCCATGTCATTGGCTACCATCCCATAGCCTTTTTTTTTTTTCTTCGGTCTTTTCGAGACAGGGTCTCCCTGTAGCCCCAGCTGTCTTGGATTCACTATGGAGACCAGGCTGGCCTTGAACTCACAGAGATCCTCCTGCCTCTGCCTCCCGAGTGCTGGGATTAAAGGCATGCGCCACCACGCCAGGATTTATTTGTGTTTTTAAAGCTTTCTTTTTTTCCGTCTTTTTGAGACAGGGTCTCCCTGTAGCCCCAGCTGTCCTGGAACTCACTATGTAGACCAGGCTGGCCTTGAACTCACAGAGATCCACCTGCCTCTGCCTCCTGAGTGCTGGGGTTAAAGGCGTGCACCACCACTCCCAGCCTTAAAACTTTATTTTTAAATTTTAGAAATATTGATTTATTACTGTGTGAACATATGGGAGCATGTGCATGCTACAGCTTGTGTGTTGAGGCCAGGGGACAACTTTTGGGACTTGGTTGTCTCCTTGTACTGTGGGTTTTGTCGACTGAACTCAGATAGACTTGTGTGATGAGCACTCTTACCTGCTGAACCATCTCTCTGGCCCTAAAATATTTTACAGATAAGGTTTTATGGGGCTGGAGAGATGGCTCAGCTGTTAAGAGCACCGGGTGCTCTTGCAGAGAATCTGGGTTCTGTTCCCAGCATCTGTATGGAAACTAATAACTGCCTGTAACTCCGTGGGATCTAATGCCACCTTCGTCCGGCCTCCATGGACCTGAGTTGAGTACCCAGGACACACATGGTGGCTAACAACTGTCCATAGCTCCAGTTCCAGGGGATCGGATGCCCTCTTCTGGCCTCTTCAGGCACTGCATGACACAGGTGCATTTTACACACATACAGGCAAAACAGTCATACATATAAAATAAATTAAAATTATAAGGTGTTTTTGATTGATTTTCATTTTATGTGTATGAATGTTTTACTTGTACCTATGCAGTTGCACCCTTGAGTGCAATACCTGAGGCCAGAAGGGGGCATCAGGTATCCTGGAACTGGAGTTACAGGAGTTTGTAGCCACCTTGTGGGTGCTGGGAATCAAACCTGGGTCCTCTGCAAGAGCAGCCAGTGCTTTTTACCCTGAGCCATCATCTAGCCTCTCTTTTTCTTTTCACTTTGAGACAGGATCTTGATAAATTGCCTAACGCAGACTGAATTTGTAATCCCTCCTGCCACAGTTTTCCAAGTAGCTTGGATTAAAAGCATGTGCTGCCATGCTTGGCTTGTTCATTTATTTATTTTACAATACTTTATTTATAATTTTATGTGTATGAGTGCATTGCCTGCATGTGTATAAGTACATCCATGTCATGCAATGCCCATGGAGATCAGAAGAGAGCATCCAATTCCCTTGGAACTGGAGTTACAGATAGTTGTTAGCCACCATATGGGTGCTGAGAATTGAACCCGGGTCCTCTGCAAGAGCAGCAAGTACTTTTAACTGCCGAGCCATCTCTCCAGCCTTATTTATTTTTAAGGAAGTTCTTCAAGTTCTTTATTATTTTTTTTATTTTATGTATATGAATATATTGCCTGCATGCATGTAAGTGCACCCATGTCATGCAGTGCCCACAGAGGTCAGAAGATGGCGTCAAATCCCCTGTGTGCTGGATAGCCTTAGTGTCAACTTGACACACCTGAGTTGAAGGAGCTTCAGTTGCGGGATTGCCTCTATTGGACTGGCCTGTGGCCATGTCTGAGGGACATCTTCTTGATAAGTGATGTGGGAGGGCCCAGCCCACTGTGGGTGGTGCCACCCCTGGGCATGTGGGCCTCTGTTGCATAAGAAGCAGGCTAAGCAGGGGCCAGGGGAGCAAGTCAGTAAGCAGCATTCCTCCATGGACTGTGCTCCAGCTCCTGTCTCCAGGTTCTTGCCCTGAGTTCCTACCTTGGGCTCCCGGATGAACTGTGACCTGGGATATGTAAATAAACCCTTTCCTCCCCAAGTTGGTAGTGGTCAGAGTATTTTGTCACAGCAATGAAGAAACGAACCAGAACACCCTGGAAGTGGAGTTATGTATGGTTGTTAGCCACCATGTGGGTGCTGGGACTTGTGTGTAAGTGCAGGAGCATGTGTGTCATGATGAGTGTGTGGAAGTCAGAGGACAGCCTCATGTGTCAGCCCTTGCCTTCCACCTTCTTTATGACAGGGTCTCTTGTTTGCCACTATGTACACCAGGCTAGCCCCATGAGCTTCCTGTCTTTGCCGCCCATCTTGGGGTAGGGCCACTACGATTATAGATATGTACCACTGTATCTGGTTAATATGGGGCCTGGGAATCTGAACTCAGGGCCTCACACTTTTGTGGCAAGTGTGGCAAGTGCTTTACCCATGGAGCCATCACCCTAGCCTCGTTTTATTTTTAAAAACTAACTTGATAGTTTAAAAATATGCCATCGTTTTGATTTGCATTTATTTTCCTCACCTGTGAGATTAAAACACTTTCTAAAAATTCCGTCTTTTGTGTTGATGCTTTTGTTCTGTTTCTATGATCTGTTCTTCTGTAGAAACAGTTCCCCTTCCCAACTCCC
>NW_008360324.1:2013305-2013822 GCF_000622305.1 Nannospalax galili | reverse complement strand
TGTGTGTGTGTGTGTGTGTGTGTGTGTGTGTGTATGTGTGTGTGCAGGTACACTCACCCTGTGCATGTTTGAATGAAGGCCAGAAGTCGAAGCTGGATGTCTTCCTCTCTTTCTTATTTATTTATTTATTTATTATTTATTGAGATAGGGTCTCCCTGTAGCCCCAGCTGTCCTGGAACTCACTATGTAGACCAGGCTGGCCTTGAACTTACAGAGATCTGCCTGCCTCTGCCTCCTGAGTGCTGGGATTATGTGAACTGAGTGTTTTGCTTTTAGGTACACAAGTGCACCCATGCATGCAATGCCTGTGTGGGCCAGAAGGTGGCGCTGTACTCCCCGGAACTGGAATTACAGATAGTTGTGAGCTGTCATGTGGGTGCTGAGAACTGAAGTTGTCTGCAGCCAGTGCTCTTAACAGCTGAGCCATCTCTCCAGCCCCACAAATAAAAAATATTTTTAGTACTGTTGGAAATTGGAGGCAAGTGCTCTACCACTAAGGTACACCCCCAGCCTGCCT
>NW_008360324.1:2004736-2012870 GCF_000622305.1 Nannospalax galili | reverse complement strand
TCCTGCACTCTTTAAATTTAACCCATACCTAAAACAGTGTTTTAGCCCGGCTTCTTTAATATTTTTATTTTATATGTATGAGTATATTGACTGCATGTATGTAAGTGTATCTGTGTCATGCAATGCCTGCAGAGGTCAGAAGAGGGTGTTGGATCCCCTGGAACTGGAGTTATTAGCCACCTTGTGGGGGATAGGAATGGAACTCAGGTCCTCTAGAAGAGCAGTCAGTGCTCTTAACTGCTGAGCCATCTCTCCAGCCCCCTACCTGTATTTTTTTAAGGACTTAGCTTAATACCATTCTCCCCAGTGAACTTACCTCAGATTTGCCCATTCTCTTAGATACTCTTCTGAATTGCTTTTTCAAAGTATGGGACGGCAGAGGACCTGGGTTTGATTCCCAGTACCCACATGGTGGTTAACAACCATCTGTAACTCCAGTTCCAGGGGATCCAAAGCTCTCTTCTGACCTCTGCAGACACTGCATGACACGAGTGCACTTACACACATGTAGGCAATACACACATACACATAAAATAAAAAAAAATAAGAGTGGGTAATTTCTAAATAAACATTATTTTATGTAGTTTTGAACTAGTGGGACATTTATTCCCACCAGGCAAAGGGATATGATGGCCCCTCCTCACCAGACCAGGGCTCTCTGACTAGGATGAAGAGAAACACTCTGCAACTCAGACCAGCAGAGCTGAGGGCACTATTCTTGGCAGGAATGCCAGGACTCCAGGGTACCTCAACTTCCTTTCTGTGACTTCTACTCACAGCCCAATCTGATCTTTCTGATCGTGTTGATTCAAGAAAATCTATGTGGGATAAAGGATCCTTTCCTCTGATCATCAATAAACTTGAGATGAAAGACTCAAAGACTTACATCTGTGAGGTTGCAAATAAGAAGACAGAAGTGGAATTGCAGGTGTTCAAAGGTGAGCGGGGCAGGCCAGGGACACAGATGCCTCCCTCCATGCACCAAATCAGGACCTGAGCTGGTGACATTTCACACCCCACAGATGGATCAGATTGGCGGTGACAACCTCTTGGTTGTAAGAGGAGGGAGAAAGGCCTTGAGAGAAGGAAAGAAAGGGGAAGGAACTGAGACAAGGGACGAGAGGAGGGGAGGAGGAAGAGCCTTGCGTGGTGCTGGAAATGGGCAGTTGGTTATTAGGGCGGAAGACCATGTTGGGAGGGAACAATGGAAAGACGCCTGGTTTCTTCTCCTTTTCCCTTGTCCTTGAGGATGGTGTGTGACACAGGTGACCTACTCCTTCCACAGTGACTGTCCATCCTGATACCCACCTGCTGCAGGGGCAAAGTCTGACCCTGACTTTGGAGGGCCCAGCTGGTGTTAAATCCCCAATGGAATGCAAGGGTCCAGAGAACAGAAATTTCAAGGTAACCAAGGACTTCTTAGTGCCCTCACTGGGGATTCAGGACAGTGGCTCCTGGACCTGCACCCTCACAGTGGACCAGAAGAGTCTGGTGTTCAACAATGCGATCTTGGTGATGGGTAAGAGGCGTTCCACTCCCTGCAGCTTCCTTCCTGCTCAGGAACTCCCAGGCCTCCCTCTGCTCTCATGCTGGCTCCTGAGCCTGCTGGGGGTCAGGTAGCGACTGGGTCCAGACACTTCTCTAAGGTCTGTCCTGTGGGACATACTGGGCCCTTCTTCCTCATGGAGCCCATGATAGTCATCCATCAGGGTAATGGACATAGAGGAAGGGGTGGGAAAGGAGGATGCGAGAGACCCCAGAGTCTTGGCTGGGGGAGTGGTATGGCATCTGTTTTCCTTGTTGCCCCACCACTACTAAGTTGGTAAATCCATTTACTCAGGGACACTAACTTCAGCAAGCCAATCCTGTTGACATCCTGTATTACAACTTTATATGCTGAGCTAGGCGCCATGGGGAGACCAGGAGCCCAGAACACAGGTCTCACCCCAGACCTGGTGTGTGGCAATTTAGTGCATGAACTGATTTAAATCCTGACTCTGTCACAGCCATGTGCTCTTGTCTTTGTTTCTGTATCTGTAAAATGGGGATGATGCTGTGACAGTATCTACCTTCTAGCATCATGATGAAAATTAAAAGGTGTGCAGCACATAGCCCAGTGCCTGGCACACAGTAAGCCCTGTTTTAGTGTTGGCTCTTACTCTGTGAAGGATGATTAACAAAGGCCAAATAGCTTCTGGGCTCCAGGGGTCACGGGGAGAGAGAAACAGCAATGTTGGTGTGTGGACACAGTTGGTCCCCTTCTCATTACTTTGTTCCCTCTCCACATGCTTGCACCACACTGTACCCTCTCATCTTCCTCCTCCTACCTCACCCAGAGTCACTCTCCTCCCTTCCCCTCTCCAGGTTTCCAAAAGACCTCTACCACAGACTATAAGGAGGAGGGGAAGCCAGCAGAGTTCTCTGTCCCACTTAACATTGGTGATGAAAACCTGAGTGGAGAGATTAAGTGGCAGGCAGAGAAGCCATCTTCCCTCCAGTCCTTGACTACCTTCTCCGTGGAGAACAAGAAGGTGTCTGTGCAAATGTCTCCCCATGACCCCAAGTTCGAGCTGGCTGAAATGCTTCCACTCCGCCTCAAGCTATCCCAGGCCTTGTCTCGTTATGCTGGTTCTGGAAACCTGACTCTGATGCTTGCCAAAGGAACACTTCATCATAAAGTGAACCTGGTGGTGGTGACAGGTAAGGAGTGAGCTGAGAAGGGGCAGGCTGAGGTAGAAGGTGAAGGGATGGTCCAGGGCTTACCGGGGCTGGCCAGGTCCCAAAAGGGAATGTTTAGGTCCCGATTGACTGGTTGAAGTGACGAAGGGCCCTTCTGGGTTTTCAGCTGGTTGGTTTTGCTCCTTTTTTTGTTGTTGTAGCTGGGAGCAGAAACCAGAGCCTCACGCACGCTGAGCACAAGCTCTTCTACTGAGCTATACCCAGCCTTTGAATTAGGCTGATACTTATACATCCTTCCCCAACATCCATAACCTGGCATAAGACTGACTCCACTGAGGCTTGGCCTGACAACCAGGGTCTAGTTGTCCTGCCTGATCCTCTGTGACCCTGGCTAAGCCCCCTTGCTGCTGTGGATCAGCTTTCTCGTCTTTTTGTTTGTTTGTTTTGAGGCAGAGTCTTCCTATTGCCCCAGCTGGCCTAGAACTCTCTATGTAGACCAGGCTGGCTTCCATCTCACAGAGCTCCACCTGCCTCTGCCTTCGAGTGCTGGGATTAAAGGCAGACACCACCATGCTCGGCTACTTTCTCTTCTTTTTTATATGGAACAAACTGTTCTTTGTATGCTAGCAATGGTGATAATACCAAGCAGACATTGAGTTCTTTGCATCCTTATCATCTGATCATATCAGCTCCACAAATAACAATAATGGCTAACCCTTGATGCTTAGGACACACCAGGCCCCATTCAAACACTTTTCAGGCATTCATGCATTTTGTTATTGTCTGGGGTTCAACTGTTAAGGAATTTGCCCAGGGATACACCACTAGTAAGCTGTAGAGCTGACTGGGATTCAAAGCCAAGAACATTGCCACCCCTCCCAGCTGTGTTTTCTCCCCAATAATGACACGAAAACATGTTCTAAGAAGCAACAAGGCCACTCACATAAAGGATCATTTTCATCATTCTACCAAATCACCTCACTTACAGTATGACAGTGCTGGAATCCTGAAGGACGGACCCTGAGTCTCAGTCCCTTCTCTCTCTGCAGTAAAATACTCTCAGGACACTTTGATTTGTGAGGTATTGGGACCCACCTCCCCCAAGATGAAACTGGCTTTGAAGCTGAAGGACCAGGTCAAGATCTCCAAGCAGAAGAAAGTGGTTCAAGTGCAGGCCCCTGAAGCGGGGACATGGTATTGTGAACTGAGTGAAGAAGACAAGGTCAGGGTGGACGCCAAAGTCGAGGGTAAGGATTCTAGTTCTAAGGCCTTGGCCTCTTCAACTGTAGGACCTTTCCAGGGATTAGCGGAGTCCACCTAGAGTCTCAGATTCCCAGCTCCTCTGAGGTAAAGAAATTATGTATGGTGACCCAGAGATAGTGGTGATGAGATAGGTGTGGTCCTGGGATCTAGATTTCCACTTGTATTCTCTAAGTTCCCTCCTCCATCCAGTCTAAGAATGGAGCCTTCTTGTTGAAGGGCTACCACCCTCCTTGACTTCCCTCCAAACCCAGGTGTGCGCGCACATGCACACGCGTGAGCACACACACACACACACACACACACACACGTGCGCGCGCACACACACATACACACGGCATACGGGCCACTGTTTCTAGCTTTCTAGAGAACCCTATAATAGAAAACCAAACTCCCTCTCCAGTTCTGCACCCTCAAGGCCTGTTGGCTTTTAAAAGTCATGTGTACCCCGCTTCTCTCTCTCAGACCTAGGGCCACACTAAGATTCCCTGGATGGAGGCACTAAGTGCCTCTCTTTCTTGGCAGTATGGGAATGGAACCCTGGGCCTCACATGTGTTAGGCAAGCACTCCACTAGAGATGCACCCCCAGCTAAGTACCCCCATCTCTCTCTGTCTTGCAGTTTTACCCAGAGGGTTGAGCCAGGACCAGCCAATGTTCCTGGCTGCTGTGCTGGGGGGCACCGTTGGCTTTCTAGTCTTCTCTGGGCTCTGCATCCTCTGCTGTGTCAAGTGCCGGCACCAACGGGTAAGCAAGCCTCCACCATATCTCCCATTGGGCAACTCAAGCACAGTGCCTTGTACTCTGGTGCTGGTACAAGAATGCCTTGCATGTGTGACTGGCTTCTGGTTCAGCTCTGCCAAGTCCATGAGGTTCCTCACTGCAGACCAGGCCTTGCCCTTGATCCCATCTGTAGGGAGGCACAGGAAGGAGCAGAGAGTCATTGACAGGACAGGTGGCTTCAGCCACAGTAAACGCTTCTCTCCCAGCTTCCCCCTCTCCCCCATCCAAGGGGCACTTCCCTCCTGGAGGCCTAGGACTCTCACAACTCCCTTCCTTGTCCCTGGGCAGCGCCAGGCAGAACGGATGTCTCAGATCAAGAGGCTACTCAGTGAGAAGAAGACCTGCCAGTGCCCCCAGTAAGGATCTGAGGGAGGGAGGGAAGGAGGGAGGGAGGGAGGGAGGAGAGGAAAGGGGTGAGGAGGAAAGGGGTGAGGGAGACAAGAGGAAAGGGTTAAGAAGGGAGTAGAGTGCAGGGAAGAACAAGGAGATAGGGGTCAAGAGGTGATGGAGAGGTGAGGGAGTGGAAAAGGTCCTGGGGAAGGGGTTGGCAAAAGCAGAGGTAAAGGGCCAGCGGGCATGTGATATCTCTGCATGGCCACTGCAGCCATGTCCAGAGACATGAGAAAAGTGGGAACCAGGAGCCATGGAAACGCTAGAATACTGAGGGGTTAGGAAAACAGACTTGTTCCCCTTATTCTTCCTTCCTCTAGCCGGCTACAGAAGACTCAAAATCTTATTTGAGCCCTAAGCCGAATCTGCAGCCCACCAACTGTGTTTCCTGTCAGCTGAGGTCTGCTGACCAGATGAATGTAGCAGAGTCCAGTGCCTCTGGCCTCATCCTGCTCTCCTCTCCCACAACTGGCCACTGTTTCTTGCCTTCTGTTCCCAAGCCCACCAGTAGAGCTTGCTCTAGACTTTTTAGATGCTCCAACACACCATTTATTCTTCCCAGCTTCCTCTTCATCAAAATCTGAGCCCTTCTCTGATTATTCTCCTGTCTCTCACTTTAGTGATCTGTTTAGATCTCAAGGTAGTGCTTAGAACCAGCTCTGCCTGGCATGGGGAGGTGGGGGCGGGGGTTGGTGTCTGAAAACACACAGCACAGGTTACAGAGGACCCTGGGACCAAAGAGGGTGAGAGCTCACCCAGATCACATGGCCATTCAAGGACAGATACAGAGTCAGACATGGTGGCACAGGCCTTTAATCCCAGCACTCAGGAGGCAGAAGCAGGCAGATCTCTGATAATTCTAGGCCAGCCTGATCTACATATTGAGTTTCAGGCCAGCTGGGGCTATATAGTGAGACTCTGTCTCAAAAACAAACAAAAAACAACAAAAGAACACAAAAAAGGACAGATACAGATCCAAAGACTGCCACAGCCAGTCTCAACGGCCCATGCTGCCTGCCTCTTACTTTTCTGGTGTGACAAGACCAGACTCACGGTCTGGCCAGTGCACACCCGGGCCACATACCCCTGCACACAGCCACAGACTTAAGCACCACATCTTAATTTATAAACCAGTTTCACATCCTGTTCATTCAACCCTTACAAAAATCCTCCAAGAAACTGGACATGATGGCTCACGCCTTTAATTCCAGCAGAGGCAGGTACATCTCTGTGAGACTGAGGCTAGCCTGGCCTACATAGTGAGTTCCAGACCAGCTGGGACTATAGGGAGACCTTCAAGAAAAAAATCTTCAAGAGGGGTGGCAAGATGCCTTGGGGGTAAAAGTTCTTGCCACCAAGCCTGATGACTTGAGTTCAATCCCTGATGGTGGGAAAGAGCTGATTCTTGCAAGTTGTCCTCTGCTTTCCACATGTGTACTGTGGCACATGCATGTAATACTATACAAGGTCACACAGCTAGCAAGTACCCTAACCCAGGGCTCCTGATCCCTAGAGTCACTGCTACTAGGTAGTACAGAGATGAATAACACACAGATCTCTGGATCAGCTAGTCACAGGCATCCAATATGCACCTTTGGATGCACAGGAGCACATAACCCACAAGATGGGCCTGTCTCCAGATTTCAGGAGGATGGAGGAGGGCCTCTTGCTTCAAATCCCTACTTTATCACTGCTGTTGATGGAAGTCTTTTACCAAAGGACAAAACCTCCAGTTCTCTTAGAACACATACATGCTTGGAGATCTGCCACTTTACCCTGTGCAGAACCAGGATGGTGACGTTTGCAGGCGTCCTTTAGGGACCCCACCCCCCGCAAAAGGTAATGATGCTAGGATAATGCCCCTGCTTTGTGCCCACTTTCCTCCTTCCCCAAGCCATTCAGGACTCAGGGAAATTGGGGTTGTAAATATTTTTCTCCCAGCTCTTCTTGATCTGTTCCTCTCAAGATTCTTAGCTTCCCCTGCCTGTTACACTTTTCTTCCTCAGTGCCCCACTGGGGTCCCAACTCCTTTCCCATTTTCTCTCTTTTCTTTCCAGCTTGCCTCTTCCAGAAAGATCACCCAATTGCTGCCAGGTGCTTCACTGCTTACACTGTGTTTGTGCCTGCCCCCTACTCCTGCTTCCTGAGCTGACAGAAAAATACAATAAATGGACTATAAAGAAAATGCACTTCATGTATTTGTGAGCCCTTTTATGGGGACCCAGGAATCTTCAGGGCTCCAGGAAGGATGAAGTTGCCCCAGGAGGGAAAATTTCCCGGAGGCTGATTGCCCACCTCCAGGCTCCAAAGAGCTGTGTGTGTGTGTTCCTGTAATTAAGGAATAAGCCAAGGGGACTGTTGGGTGGTGTGTGCTTTCCCGAGGTTTCTATATGTGGTGAAGAAAAGGACTAAGAGCTGTAGTGTGTGTAGAAAAACTAAGAGCTGTAGTGTAGAAATTGTGTATATCTCCATCATGAGTGCACATGTGTTCCAGGAGGAAAGCGGTGTGCATGTGCACTACAGAGCCCACATCCTTTTTGATCCATGTAACCACCTCCAACTCCACCAACAGCCCCAGCTTGCATCCCAAACCCTCTAGATTCCAGAAAGCCTCTAGCCGGTGCCCCTCTGAGCTCTGCCCAAGAACAGCTCTCACAAGGATGCACACAGTGACACACCGTGACACACACTTCTTCCTCCCCGAGCAGCTAACTCCTCAGTCCCCAACAACACCAGCTGCCTCTTTGGGCTTGCTCGTGCTGGAAAAACGGGATGAAGTGGGGGCAGGACACCAACCGCTTCACCAATGAAGCCCGCTCTTCGCCAGCCTCCTCACCCCCTCCCTCTCGCCTTCCTTGCCCCTCCTCCTCCAACTCACCACCGTCCAGTTTCCCCGCCCTACCCTTGCCACCCACCACCACCTCGAAGCTGTCCTGCAGCTCCCTAACCTGGGCTGGCAGGCCGATGACCCCGGGAGACCCGAGGGCCCCGAGCGCGCGCTGCAAGCTGAGCCTGAGAGGCCG